>NC_069503.1:937323202-937623202 GCF_027579735.1 Bombina bombina
ATGGTTTTTAGATGGTTAGCTAAGATCTTAGTAAAGATTTTAAGATCCTTATTTATTAAGGAGATGGGGCGATAACTAGTACATTTAGTGTTTTTGCCTGGCTTGGGAATTACTACAATTCTTGCACTTAACAGTTCAGGTGGAATCTCATTGCCCTCTAGTATATGATTACAGAATTTGGTAAGATGGGTTATCAGTATTGTTTTGAAGAGTTTATAATAAATTCCAGGGAAACCATCTGGCCCTGCTGCTTTGCCAATTTTCAATACTTTGATAACTTGTGTAACTTCCATCAGGAATATAGGAGCATTAAGGGACTCCTTAACTTTTTCTGTTAGTTTGGGTATATGTGCCTATGTTAGAAAGTTATTGGTTATTAAAGCCATGTCTGTAGATTGAGAAGTCTTGTTTCCGTCATATAATTTTCCATAGTATTGGGCAAACTCATGTACTATTTCTTGTGGTGAGGAGGTCAATTTACCATCTGTCTTTTGGATATAAGGGATAGCTAAATATCTGTTTCTTTCTTGTAGTTTATGTGCTAAGACTACAGTCTTTGTATTGCTTTAGTTGCATTTGTGTTTAATATATTTGCCAACATTTGTCATTTTGTTTGGAGAATGCATAAAGTTGCATTTTTTTTAGTTAGTTTGTGTGTTTTCTCTAGCTTGGTTATTTCCTGATGTAATTGAGATACTTGAGTCTGTCATTGTTTAGTGTATCTTGCTTTGGTTTGTATTAGTAAGCCTCATAGGTAAACTTTGTGTGCTGCTCAAATTTTAAGTGGGTTCAAGGTGGTATCAATATCAATATTCCAGTATTCTCTTAAATGTTATTCAATCTGGTCATGAGCAGGGCGATGTTAAAAATTTTGTGGATTGTATGTCCACGATTTTTCTCTCTTAAAATCTTGGATACCATCTTTCAATAGTGATATCATGGAGTGGTCAGACCAAACACATGTATGTATTGTGGAGGATATTAACAATGATTGGAGGAACTGACTAACATAGATAAAATCTATCCTTATGTATGTTTTGTGTGCTGCTGAGTAGAATGTGATGTCTGTGGTATCTCCATATAGAGTCTGCCATGTGTCTATTAGGGAATGAGATGAGAGGTGTTCTCAAATCATTTTAATGTTACGGTTGTGCTGCATCAATTTGTTGGAAAGGGAGCCACATTTGGGTGGGGATATAGTAGTTATATTGATATTAAAGTCCCCTGCCAAAATAATTCTGCCCTGGGACCAATGCGTTAACAGGTAAGATATATGTTTAAAAAACCTTTCTTGCTTCTCATTAGACACATATATATTGCAGAGAGTGACATCAGTGTTGTTAATTTGACCCCTAAGAATCAAATACCTTCCTTCGTCATCTGCTAAATTTAATTCATGTGTAAAATTTAAATTAGAGTGAATAAGGATAGAAACTCCTCTTTTGTTTGTGGCTGTTGTAGAGTGGTAATGATATGTAAAATGTTTAGACCAATATTTGGTTATGTGATCTTCAGGGAAATGAGTTTCCTGGAGGAATAGAATGTTAGCCTTAAGAGAAGTATATTGGGTCATGGCTACCCTGCGTTTGACACCCGAATTCAGCCCTCTCACGTTATGCGAGATTAAATTAATTTGAAACAATAAAACATGAACCAGAGAACAAATTGTGTACATATAAACAAAAAATAGTAACCATAGTCCCTTAAATAAGGTTATAGAGCTATGGTCACAGTTCAAAGACACATTATTATAACCCACTACAGGTAATATTGAGACTTATATGGAGAGGTGGTGCAATGTGGGGCACAATAGTGGCAAGCCGACAGTCTAATAGCAGAAAACACCACAGTTCGTGTGGATGAGACCCTGTAAAGTCTCACACAGTGTATGCACACCAGAAACAACAGGCACCAGGATTCAAGCAGTTAAATGTAAACGGAGGAAAAAGTGGTACCACCCCACTATAGAAGCGGGGAACTCACCCAGAGAACCAGTCGCTATCCTCTCTTCACGAAAGACTCTCCTCAATGGAGTCGCTGCTGTGGTGGGTATCCTGTCAGTAGCGTCCTTGTGATGCTCCAGTGTGCAAAGTCTATGATTACAGCTCTGCGGAGCTGAAACGCGTTAGACTCACTACCCTGTGCAGCCTGTATAATTTTTTTCATAATGCTCATGCTGTTTTTACGCTGGATTGAATAAATATGAACTTTTATCTTAGCTGAATCAGGGACTTCGTTTTTTCTCTGTTCTTGGATCTATAGAGCTATGGTGTATTTCAGCATCTCTATCTGGGGTTTGTGATGCTGTTGCTACTTTTTAAAGGTGTAATAGTATCTAGGGAGCAATAACTAGCCTCTACTGCATATCATCAAACATGACAATCAAGGCCATTGTAAACAGGATAAAGTAACTTTGATAATATTATAAACTATTATAACTTTGATTCTACATTCAAATATAATATACACCTTTTTTAATATCCGAAGCATTTTAAAGGTATGAAGTAGTACAAAAGGATACTTAGGTTTGGGTGTCTTTGCACCCAAGCTTGTGTGTACCATTTTTTTTCAAAATTAATTCACATTGAAGTCCTTTCTGTTTCTCCCTCCTGATAGTCAATATTCATTTAATTCTAGGATGTCTTCTATTTACTAAATTCCATTTCGGGAGATTACTTGTCCTTAGTGCAGTTGGTGGGTCCGAGGTTGTTTCTGCAGTATCCCCGCTGGAAAGTTGTGGGGTCTCAATGTTCAATTGTTGATATACATCTGGAATAGCTTCTGCCTCACTAATGGTGATCGTCAGATTATCCTTTAGAATGTATAGTGCAAAGGGAAACTGAACTGAATGTGTTGCTTTCTCAGTAGTTGTGTGAGAGGACGTAATGAGCTTCGCCTTTCTAAAGTTCTCAGGCATAGATCCTGGTAGAACTGTACTACCGAGCCCTGGAACTTGAATGTAGGATTATTTCTTGAAGCTGCCATTATCTGCTCCTTGTCTTGAAACAAGAGCATTTTAACTATTATGTCCCATGGAGGTGCATCTCCTTTGGGGTTTGCTTTCAAAGCCCTATGGGCTCTCTCAATGGTGAAATCGGAGTTTCCGTTATCTCCCGTTCTGGCTCTGAACAATTGTTGAAGATAAGAAAGTATATCTTTATTTGTAATGGACTCTGGGACTCCCCTTAATCTAATATTACTCCTTCTACTCCTCTAAGTCCTCTAGTTTATCTTGCATCTCAGTCATCATTTGTTGTTGAGTGAAGTTAGTCTGTGAAACATCTGCCAGATCTTCTGAGACTAACTCTGTATGTTCTTCCAAAGTTTCTATTCGTCCTCCTAATTTGATTTCTGTCAGACTAGATGTTACTGCTGCATGCATACAGTTAATTTTGTTCCAAAGTTTTCAAAGTTTTTTTAGATCAGTCTTGGTCACTGGTGTTCTGTCCGTTTCTAGGTTTGTGGGTGTTGAATCTGAATCTTACTCTTCCTCATTCTCTATATCCATTTGTTAAGCCATTTTAGCAGCTTTGGATGGTTTTAAAAAATGTATTCATGGAGGATGCTTTATTATGTTTGTCTTTTGAGGGTTTTCTAGCAGACATTGTATGATATATTTTGTTTTTATTCAGCTTATATTAGTAGTGTCCCAATTAGCTTAAAAATATAGATAGGGAAATATAAATGACTGTCAATAATGTTTCTGTAATGACTGTTAATGCTTTTGGAGAATATCTCAAGGAGAGGTCTCAGTGGTCCATTACAGTTTTTTTAACGTTTTATCTGAACTCACTTTTATTATATAACCTCATACCTTTACTTATTAGGTCGTTAGTGGAGCCGTCAAGTCCCCATGTAGTGTTCTAATTTTTGATGCGTCACAGTATAGGAGCCATCATTGTAGTCCTGCGGCCTATCCTGCTCCGTTTCGAAATGGATCCTTTGTCACATATATTAGGGTTTTTAATTCCTCTCTCTAAAGTCTATCTGTGGCTCTAGAAAGTTCAATCTTTGCGGTAATGCTCCACTGCCGGAGCTTAATTTAATCCACCTTGCAGGGTTAAATTCCCCCTCTGATTGTTTGGGCCTGTTTACTCGCGGCCAAAATTTATTTGTGGCGCATCTTTATGGTGGTTTGTTTGTGACCAAGTCGCTGGTATGTTAGGGTCTCTCTGCCTAAGGCAAGCTTTCTTGCAATTACCTGTGCCACTGCCGATGTCGTCTCCCAGCAGCACTTGTCCCCTTAGCTTCTTGCTGGAAGCGGGTGCGCGACCCTCTCCTCGCTTTCAAGGTCTAAAAGTTGTCAGCGGTGGCTCCCTCTGATTTAAGCTGCTGCTTAGGGTAATTTTCGGCCCTGTTTGCTCCAGATTTTTAGCTAAATTGACTGCATCCACCTGGGGCTCAGAGTCTATGCGGCCATCTCTGAGCTCGGCTTGGTCACACCCCATCTTGATTTGCACCTTAATGGGATATGAATTTATCCACCAATCAGCAAGAACAACTCAGGTTGTTCACCAAAAATGGTCCGGCATCTAAACTTACATTCTTGCTTTTCAAATAAAGATACCAAGAGAATGAAGAACATTTGCTAATAGGAGTAAATTAGAAAGTTGCTTAAAATTGCATGCTCTATCTGAATCACAAAAGAAAAAATGTGGGTTTAGTGTCCCTTTAAAGAAACTATTGAGAAGAGTTTCCCCACAGCCACAGAGAGACAAGGGGAAACCTAGGTTTCAACATAGCAGTGCCCATTTTACTTTGAAGAAACTGGAAATTTGAAAGTCCACAATTTTTAAAGTTAAATTACAGGAAATGGGGACAAAATAAACAATGAAAACAAATTGCAACCGTTTTTACTACACCTAATTAAACATTGTTTTTGTTTTTTTAATTATAATTGCATAACGTTTAATATTCCTAAAACACATAAAACCATGGAACCATGTCATTAAAACTTTTGTACAGTAATATGGGAATATAGCATTCCTTGGTGAAAACCCTCTGAACACAATTCAGACATCCCAACTCTCCCTGAAGTTCAGGGAGTCTCCCTGATTGTAATAGCGGCTCCCTGATGCCAGCAAATGGAATGCAATCTCCCTGAAACTCCAAGTAAGTACCATGATCCAATGTGGCCCAAATACGGAAAAGTGCTTCTTTAAGGAATGCCTTTAGTTGCTAGGACGTTATAGAACCCTCAAAGCATGCATCAGTAACCAAAAAGCCCCCCTGGTTTTAATAAAATAAAACACAAATACTACTTTATTTACTGCACGTAATTAAACTTCGTATTCTAAAATATTTAAGCATTCAACAAGCATACAATCACTGGAAAATAGGTTTGTTTTTATGTGGTTATTCAATAAAGCTTCTTTTTTATGTGACTTTAGTGGGAAGCTACTTTAATAAGTCCCTATCTTATTTAGGGTTTCATGGTGTTCAATATATAACTAGGGGGGCGCAGTAGCGGGTGACACCACCTCCCTGAAATGAGTTTTTGCAGGTTGGGATGTCTGACAATTGGTCTGTATCATTGTTTATCTGTCATTACAGTATTGTTTTCTCTCTGTATCCCCTGCATGTCTGTTTTGGATTTTTTCTTTTTTTTTTTCTGTGACTTTTATATTCTCACTGGTGTTTCTTTAAAAAAATAAATGTATTCAGTTATTACATAATAAATCAATAGGAATTAAAACAAGGTAGTAGTGTGTACTCTGATAGGAATAGAAATTAACAACATTACCAGCAAAAACATACTATTTTTGAGTAATATGTAATTATTTAGCCAATACAACTTTAAATGGATATGTAACTTGCTTCTCTCTCTTTATTGAAAACCATACATAGATAGGTCACAAAGCAGCAATGTACTACTGGGTAGAAGCTACTGATTGGTCTTTGCAAATACATGCCTTTTTTCATTGGCTCACCTGTCGTGTTCAGCTAGTAGTGCATTGCTGTTCCTTCAACAAAGGATACCAAGAGAATAAAGCAAATTTGATAAAGGAAGTAAATTGGAAAGTTGATTAAAATTGTATGTTTTTTTCTGAATCACGAAAGAAAAGTTCTGGGTTTAATATCCCTTTAAAAAAATGAGAATATGTCTAATGAGCAGAGCATTTTGCTGAACACTTAATTTAACAATATGGCAAGTGATTAGTGAATGTAAAGGGTCCTGACAATTTATTGCTTTCTAAGTGGTGTTTACCACAGTTATGCATCTCAATAGTTTGTTGTTCAGCAGTCAGAATACCACACGGTTGCCATGACGTTTATAAAGCAACAGATTATTATGTAGTGATGTACAGCAGAATCTCTGATAGGGCTCTGGTCAAAATATTAATTAGAAATTAAAAGAAATAATGACCTAAAAACTGGGTTAGAGACAGGAGAAATATATGGTTCTCAGGGAAACACACACTTGTACAACATTGAATTATTGGGACAAGCATTTCAATGACCAGCTTTACTGCATGTTTATAATTACCTCATATGTGTAAACTGGTGCATGTTGCCATGGCAAGACATGCTTGGCACCTGCTCTGCTGTCATAGAAACCCTCTGACAACTAGACACATTCTACAGAACTGCATAACATCAGTGAGCCCCACCTTGTACACCTGGTACAAATCAGCAGTCCTATCTAGATTCACCAGTTGCAACGTGACCGCTAAGGGTGAATGGTTTTTATTATGCAAATTCTTCCTGTGCAACTTTCCATTTTGTTTTAATACAATTTGTACTAGTATTTCCCTGTTTAATTTGACCGTCTTTAATAACAAAAGTATCAATTGAGTCTGCCCATATTATTATACATATCCCAGGGATTAATGAATTTCTTTTCAGTATTTGTTTTTACCACCTTTACTGAAAGTCTATTCTATGAAACTCTTTCTGTAAAGAAGTGTTCCTGCAAATTACTAAAGCAGCTACTTATGTCCAACTTGAGATCATAACTCTTGCCCTGATGTTATTTGTTTGGTTCAGGATCAAAATCACCTTAGGGTAAAGTCAGAACATCCATGAGAAAAACACAATTTAAAGGAACACATTGTTTTGCCTTGCTATAGGATAACATATCACCCAAGTGTAAACATTTACAAAACAAATTAACACAGTCTTTGCTACAATTATTCTTTATGGTCATTATGTTAGCAAAAGCTGCAGTATTTTGCCATTGAAAACCTCTAGTAAGAGTTAGGCAATGGGCATTTCCAGTTTTCAAAATTGGAAAACCCACAATTTTCAGAGTTAAAGGGACAGTTTACACTTTAGTCATCTTAAAGTTTTACTTTAGATAAGGCTGCAAATATCCCCCTGCACCCTTTCTATATCATGCAGCAGTAACAGTAAAAAAAAGTTATATTTAAAATGACTATTGTTTCTGGTCAGTTTAAAATGGCTGCCAAGCTCTGCCCACTGATGACATCATGATCTGGGCTGCATTTATGCACTCTACTGAATAGCATTGACAGTCTGTTGAATTCAATTTGTGATTCTTTTGTAACTAGTAAAGCCTTTAATGCAGCCCAGATTGTGATGTCATCAGTGTGTGGAGTTTAGCAGCCATTTCAAAGTGAGCAGAAACAACAGTCATTTTAAAATAACTTTTTAACTGTTACTGCTGCATGGTATAGAAAGGGAGCAGGAGGACATTTGCAGCGAATGTCAGAGGGATGTGAAGGGAGTATCACCTATTGAATGCAATGGTCTTCCTAACGGGGATCTATTTCATAGGTTCTCTGTTATCGGTTGTAGAGATTCATCTCCTACCTCCCTTTTCAGATCGACAATATACTCTCATATACCATTACCTCTACTGATAACTGTTTCAGTACTGGTTTGGCTATCTGCTATATGTGGATGGGTGTCTTTTCGGTAAGTATGTTTTTTATTACTTAAGACACCCCAGCTATGGTTTGGCACTTTATGCATTTATATAAAGTTCTAAATATATGTATTGTACTTACATTTGCCATGAGTCAGATTCATATATTTCCTTGTGCAGACGGTCAGTTTCATATTTAGGGAAAATAAACATATTAAGAAATATTTTTCTTACCTGGGGATTAGACTTTTTTTCAATTGACTACTTTTTTTCTTGCAAATTGCGGGCAGTACTAGGCCCGCGGGTGCGCCAAATGCTAGACTTTATTGCGTAATTTTTTGGCGCAATAATTTTTTGGCGCGAAAAGTACGTCCGTTGACGCAAGTTCGTCATTTCCAGCGTCGTAGTTGAAGCCGAAGCCTTACACACGGTTGCGTTATTAGTGACGCAAGTATGTCATTTCCGGATATTGTTGGTGCCAAAAAATGTTCAGTTACGTTGTGTGTCATACTTGGCGCCAAATTTTTCATTAATTTGATACCCCATTGCTGTTTGCCTCTTGCCTTTCTCTATGTCAGAGAGCTTTGCTATTTGCATTTTTTCCCATTCCTGAAACTGTCATATAAGGAAATTGATCATTTTGCTTTATATGTTGTTTTTTCTTTTACATTTTGCAAGATGTCTCAATCTGATCCTGCCTCAGAAGTATCTGTTGGAACTTTGCTGCCTGACATCGTTTCTACCAAAGCTAATTGCATTTGTTGTAAGATTGTGGAAATTATATCTCCGAATGTCATTTTTAATAGTTGTCATGATAAACTTTTACATGCAGATAATGTATCCATCAGTAATAGTACATTGCCAGCTGCAGTTCCGTCAACTTCTAATGTACATGATATACCTATGAATTTTAAAGAATTTGTTACTGATTCTATTCAGAAGGCTTTGTCTGCATTTCCGCCTTCTAATAAACGTAAAAGGTCTTTTAAAACTTCTCATTCAGTTGATGAAATTTCGAATGACCGACAACATAATGATTTATCCTCCTCTGATGAGGATATCTGCTACAGAAGATCCTTCCTCAGATATTGACACTGACAAATCTACTTATTTATTTAAAATGGAGTATATTCGTTCTTTATTAAAAAAAGTGTTAATTACTTTGGATATTAAGGAAACCAGTCCTCTTGACGTTAAGTCTAGTAAACATTTAAATGCTGTTTTTAAACCTCCTGTGGTTGCTTCAGAGGGTTTTCCTATTCCTGATGCTATTTCTGATATGATTTCTAAGGAATGGAATAAGCCAGGTACTTCTTTTATTCCTTCGTCAATGTTTAAAAATTGTATCCTTTACCAGCAATTTCTATAGAGTTTTGGGAAAAAGTCCCCAAAGTTTATAGGGCTATTTCTACTCTTGCTAAACGTACCACTATTCCTATTGAAGATAGTACTTCCTTTAAGGATCCTTTAGATAGGAAGCTTGAATCTTATCTAAGGAAAGCCTATTTATATTCAGGTCATCTTCTCAGACCTGCAATTTCTTTGGCTGATGTTGCGGCTGCATCAACTTTTTGGTTGGAAAATTAGCGCAACAAGAATTGGATTCTGACAGATCTAGCATTATTCGCTTACTGCAATATGCTAATCATTTTATTGTGATGCCATTTTTGATATTATCAAAATTGATGTTAGATCCATGTCTTTAGCTATTTTAGCTAGAAGAGCTTTGTGGCTTAAATCTTGGAATGCTGATATGACATCTAAGTCTAGATTACTATATTTGGTTCTCAGTTGGATTCTATTATTTAAACTGTTACTGGGGGAAAAGGAGTTTTTCTGCCTCAGGATAAAAAACTTAAGGGTAAATCTAAGGGTTCTAACCGTTTTCGTTCCTTTCGTCAAAATAAGGAACAAACATCTAATCCTTTCCCCAAGGAATCTGTTTCCAATTGGAAGCCTTCCTCAAATTGGAATAAATCCAAGCCATTTAAGAAACCAAAGTCAGCCCCTAAGTCCGCATGAAGGTGCGGCCCTCATTCCAGCTCAGCTGCTAGGGGGCAAATTAAGGTTTTTCAAGGATATTTGGATAAATTCTGTCCAAAATCAATGGATTCAGAGCATTGTCTCTCAAGGGTATCGAATAGGATTCAGAGTAAGACCTCCTGTGAGAAGATTTTTTCTCTCACGCATCCCAGCAAATCCAGTAAAAGCTCAGGCTTTCCTGAAGTGTGTTTCAGACCTGGAGTCTTCAGGGGTAATCATGCCGGTTCCTTTTCAGGATCAAGGTATGGGGTTTTATTCAAATCTATTCATTGTCCCAAAGAAGGAAAATTCATTCAGACCAGTTCTGGATCTGAAAATTTTGAATCGTTATGTAAGAGTACCAACTTTCAAGATGGTGACTATAAGGACTATTCTGCCTTTTGTTCAGTGAGGACATTATATGTCCACAATAGACTTGCAGGATGCATACCTTCATATTCCGATTCATCCAGAACATTATCAGTTCCTGAGATTCTCTTTTCTAGACAAGCATTACCAATTTGTTACTCTTCCATTTGGCCTAGCAACAGCTCCAAGAATCTTTTCAAAGGGTCTAGGTGCCCTACTCTCTGTAATCAGAGACCAGGGTATTGCAGTGTTTCCTTATTTGGACGATATCTTGGTACTAGCTCAGTCTTTACATTCTGCAGAATCTCACACAAATCAACTAGTGTTGTTTCTTCGAAAACATGGTTGGAGGATCAATTTACCGAAAAGTTTCTTGATTCCTCAGACAAGGGTCACCATTTTAGGTTTCCAGATAGATTCAGTGTCCATGACTGTCTCTAACAGACAAGAGACGTTTGAAATTGGTTGCAGCCTGTCGGCACCTTCAGTCTCAGTCATTCCCTTCAGTGGCTATGTGCATGGAAATTTTAGGCCTCATGACTGCAGCATCGGACGCGATTCCTTTTGCTCGTTTTCACATGAGACCTCTCCAGCTTTGTATGCTGAATCAATGATGCAGGGATTATACAAAGATATCACAATTAATATCCTTAAATCCCAATGTTCAACACTCTCTGATGTGGTAGTTAAATCACCAGCGTTTAGTTCAAGGGGCTTCTTTTGTTCAGCCAACCTGGACTGTGATAACTACAGATGCAAGTCTTTCAGGTTGGGAAGCTGTTTGGGGATCTCTGACAGCACAAGGGGTTTGGAAATCTCAAGAGGCGAGATTACCAATCAATATTTTAGAACTCCGTGCAATTTTCAGAGCTCTTCAGTTTTGTCCTCTGTTGAAGAGAGAACCTTCATTTGTGACAATATCACAACTCTGGCATACGTCAATCATCAGGGTGGGACTCACAGTCCCCAAGCCATGAAAGAAGTATCTCGGATACTTGCTTGGGCGGAATCCAGCTCCTGTCTAATCTCTGCGGTGCATATCCCAGGTGTAGACAATTGGGAAGCGGATTATCTCAGCCATCAGACTTTACATCCGGGAGAGTGGTCTCTCTATCCAGATGTGTTTTCTCAGATTGTTCAGATGTGGGGTCTTCCAGAGGTAGATCTGATGGCCTCTTATCTAAACAAGAAACTTCCCAGATACCTGTCCAGGGATGTTCAGGCGGAAGCAGTGGATGCACTGACACTTCCATGGTGTTATCAACCTGCTTACATTTTTCTGCCTCTAGTTCTTCTTCCAAGAGTGATCTCCAAAATCATCATGGAACAATCGTTTGTGTTGCTGGTGGCTCCAGCATGGTCCCACAGGTTTTGGTATGCGGATCTTGTTCGGATGTCCAGTTGCCAACCTTGGCCACTTCCGTTAAGGCCGGACCTTCTGTCTCAAGGTCCATTTTTCCATCAGGATCTCAAATCATTAAATTTGAAGGTATGGAAATTGGACGCTTAGTGCTAAGTCATAGAGGTTTCTCGAGAAATATTTGTTATCGAGTTTGGAAGACTTATATTTCATGGTATTCTTCTCATAAATTCTCTTGGCATTCTTTTAGAATTCCTAGAATTTTACAGTTTCTTCAGGATGGTTTGGATAAAGGTTTGTATGCAAGTTCCTTGAAGGGACAAATCTCTCCTCTTTCTGTTTTATTTTATAGAAAGATTGCTAAACTTCCTGATATTTACTGTTTTGTACAGGCTTTAGTTTGTATTAAGCCTGTCATTAAATCAATTTCTTCTCCTTGGAGTCTTAATTTGGTTTTGAAGGCCTTACAGGCTCCTCCATTTGAGCCCATTCATTCTTTGGACATTAAACTACTTTCTTGGAAAGTGTTGTTCCTTTTGGCTATCTCTTCTGCTAAAAGAGTTTCTGAGCTATCTGCTCTTTCTTGTGAATCTCCTTTTCTGATTTTTCATCAGGATAAGGCGGTTTTGCGGACTTCATTTCAAATTTTTACCTAAGGTTGTGAATTCTAACAACATTAGTAGATAAATTGTTGTTCCTTCCTTGTGTCCTAATCCTAAGAATTCTTTGGAAAGATCCTTACATTCTTTGGATGTGGTAAGAACTTTGAAATATTATGTTGAAGCTACCAAAGATTTCAGGAAGACTTCTAGTCTATTTGTTATATTTTCTGGTCATAGGAAAGGTCAGAAGGCTTCTGCTATTTCCTTGGCTTCTTGGTTAAAACTTTTGATTAATCAAGCTTATTTGGAGGCTTTTGAGAATGAAGCTTCAGTTGATCAGATTTGCAAAGCGGCAACTTGGTCCTCCTGGTATACATTTACTAAATTCTACCATTTTGATGTATTTGCTTCTTCAGAAGCAGTTTTTGGTAGAAAAGTTCTTCAGGCAGCTGTTTCAGTTTGTTTCTTCTGCTGATGTTTTAAGTTTTTCTTGTTATTAAAAGAATAAACTTATAATTTGGGTTGTGGATTATTTTTTCAGCGGAAAATGGCTGTTTTTTATTTTATCCCTCCCTCTCTAGTGACTCTTGCGTGGAGTTCCACATCTTGGGTATTGATATCCCATACGTCACTAGCTCATTGGCTCTTGCCAATTACATTAAAGAAACATAGAAAACATAGTTTATGTAAGAATTTACCTGATAAATTAATTTCTTTCATATTGGCAAGAGTCCATGAGGCCCACCCTTTTTATGGTGGTTATGATTTTTTGTATAAAGCACAATTATTTCTAAATTCCTTTGTTGATGCTTTTTTTTTTTTACTCCTTTCTTTATCACCCCACTACTTGGCTATTTGTTAAACTGAATTGTGGGTGTGGTGAGGGGTGTATTTATAGGCATTTTGAGGTTTGAGAAACTTTGCCCCTCCTGGTAGGATTGTATATCCCATACGTCACTAGCTCATGGACTCTTGCCAATATGAAAGAAATGAATTTATCAAGTAAATTCTTACGTAAATTATGTTATTTTGTTTGTGTCTTAATTTATCTATGCGATAGGCTATGTGCATATATTGATCAAATATACAGCTCTAGAAAAAAATAAGAGACAACTGCAAAATTATTAGTTTCTCTGGTTTTACTATCTATAGGTATGTGTTTGAGTAACTATTGAGAACATTCCAGAAATAGTCATTTATACACATTTATTTGCAGAAAATTTAAAAAAATCAAAAGAACAAAATGTAGTGTTTTCAGACAAAGAAAACATGTTCATATTCTTTTTTAAATAACACAATACAAAAGTTTTAGTTTAGCAAGAGTTTAGAAATCAATATTTTCATTCACAGCTTTCATGTGTCTTGGCATGCTCCCTTTCACTTTGCTGCTGGATGACTTTATGACAATACTTTGTTTGATGGTTTGTGACTATCCATCTTCCTGTGGATCAGATCCCAGAGGTTTTGAATGGGGTTCAGGTCTGGAGATTGGGCTGGCAATGACAGGGTCTTGATCTTGGGGCCCTCCATCCACACCTGATTGTTCTGGCTGTGTGGATGGATCATTGTCCTGCTGGGAAAAAAACAATCCTCAGAGTTTCGAAGTAGATATGTGCATGGCTAAAAAATTCAGTTCGTTTTCGGTTCGGATCGATTCAGACTTTTTGAATTTTGGTTCGGATGGATTCGAATTCGGCAAAATTTGAATGAATTCGTTTCGGATTTATTCGGATTCGAATAAATTCGGCTGAATTCGGTTCTATTCGGTTCGATTCGGTTCCGAAATTCGGAAATTCGGTATGTTTTAAGTGGGATATGCTGTGTATTAGACTAGTATTATGTACTGTATATTAGGTGTAAATAGTACTAGTGTAATACATGGCCATCCGAATCTACCGAATAAAGTCAGTAGTTAAGAGCTTTATGGGCTAACACCGGAATATAAAGGTCTTAACTACTGAGTGCTACAAAGTACACTAACACCCATAAACTACCTATGAACCACTAAACCGAGGCCCCCCCACATCGCAAACCCTATAATAAAATTATTTAACCCCTAATCTGCCGACCGGACACCGCCGCCACCTACATTATAGCTATTAACCCCTAATCTGCTGTCCCTAACATCGCCGACCCCTACATTATAGTTATTAACCCCTAATCTGCCCCCCCCACGTCGCCGCAACCTAACTACAAGTATTAACCCCTAATCTGCCGACCGGACATTGCCGCCACCTACATTATAGCTATTAACCCCTAATCTGCTGTCCCTAACATCGCCGACCCCTACATTATAGTTATTAACCCCTAATCTGCCCCCCCCCCAATGTCGCTGCAATCTAACTACAAGTATTAACGCCTAATCTGCCGACCGGACATCAGTGCCACCTACATTATAGCTATTAACCCCTAATTTACTGTCCCTAACATCGCCGACCCCTACATTACAGTTATTAACCCCTAATCTGCCCCCCCAACGTCACCGCAATCTAACTACAAGTATTAATCCCTAATCTGCCGACCGGACATCGCCACCACTATAATAAATGTATTAACCCCTAAACCGCCGCACTCCCGCCTCGCAAACACTATAATAAATTTTATTAACCCCTAATCTGCCCTCCCTAACATCGCCGCCACCTACCTACAATTATTAACCCTAATCTCCCGCCCCCAACGTCGCCGCTACTATAATAAGGTTATTAACCCTTAAACCTAAGTCTAACCCTAACACCCCCTAACAAATATAATTTAAATAAAACAAAATAAATTTACTATAATTAAATAAATTAATCCTATTTAAAACTAAATACTTACCTGTAAAATAAACCCTAAGCTAGCTACAATATAACTAATAGTTACATTGTAGCTATCTTAGGGTTTATTTTTATTTTACAGGCAACTTTGTATTTATTTTAACTAGGTACAATAGTTATTAAATAGTTAATAACTATTTAATAACTACCTAGCTAAAATAAATACAAATTTACCTGTAAAATAAATCCTAACCTAAGTTACAATAACACCTAACACTACACTATCATTAAATTAATTAAATAAATTAATCCTATTTAAAACTAAATACTTACCTGTAAAATAAACCCTAATATAGCTACAATATAACTAATAGTTACATTGTAGCTATCTTAGGATTTATATTTATTTTACAGGCAACTTTGTATTTATTTTAACTAGGTACAATAGCTATTAAATAGTTATTGACTATTTAATAGCTACCTAGTTAAAATAATTACAAAATTACCTGTAAAATAAATCCTAACCTAAGTTACAATTAAACCTAACACTACACTATCATTAAATAAATTAACTACAAGTACCTACAATTATCTACAATTAAATAAACTAAACTAAAGTACAAAACAAAACACTAAATTACAAAAAAAACAAACACTAAATTACAAAAAATAAAAAAATATTACAAGAATTTTAAACTAATTACACCTAATCTAAGCCCCCTAATAAAATAACAAAGCCCCCAAAATAAAAAAATGCCCTATCCTATACTAAATTACAAAAGTTAACAGCTCTATTACCTTACCAGCCCTTAAAAGGGCCTTTTGCGGGCATGCCCCAAAGAAAACAGCTCTTTTGCCTGTAAAAAAAAACACACAATACCACCCCCAACATTACAACCCACCACCCACATACCCCTACTCTAACCCAAACCCCCCTTAAATAAACCTAACACTACCCCCCTGATGATCTCCCTACCTTGAGTCGTGTTCACCCAGCCGGGCTGCAGTCTTCATCCGATGGGGCAGAAGAGGACATCCAGGCCGGCAATTTTAAACTAATTACAGCTAATCAGATTGACCTCGCATTCTATTGGCTGATTGGAACAGCCAATAGAATGCGAGGTCAATCTGATTGGCTGATTGGATAAGCCAATCGGATTGAACTTGAATCTGATTGGCTGATTGAATCAGCCAATCAGATTTTCCTACCTTAATTCCGATTGGCTGATAGAATCCTATCAGCCAATCGGAATTCAAGGGACGCCATCTTGGATGACGTCACTTAAAGGTACAGTCATTTAGTCGTCAGATCAAGAAAGAAGAGGATGCTCCGCGTCGGATGTTTTCAGGATGCTACCGCTCCGCTCCGGATGGATGAACATAGAAGATGCCGCCTGGATCAAGACTTCTGATGGATGGAAGACCTCTTCTTGCCCCGCTTGGATGAAGACTTCTGCCGGTCTGGATGTCCTCTTCTGCCCCATCGGATGAAGACTTCGGCCCCGCTGGGTGAACACGACTCAAGGTAGGGAGATCTTCAGGGGGTAGTGTTAGGTTTATTTAAGGGGGGTTTGGGTTAGAGTAGGGGTATATGGGTGGTGGGTTGTAATGTGGGGGGGCATTGAGTTTTTTTTTACAGGCAAAAGAGCTGTTTTCTTTGGGGCATGCCCCGCAAAAGGCCCTTTTAAGGGCTGGTAAGGTAATAGAGCTGTTAACTTTTGTAATTTAGTATAGGGTAGGGCATTTTTTTATTTTGGGGGGCTTTGTTATTTTATTAGGGGGCTTAGATTAGGTGTAATTAGTTTAAAATTCTTGTAATATTTTTTTTATTTTTTGTAATTTAGTGTTTGTTTGTTTTTGTACTTTAGTTTAGTTTATTTAATTGTATTTAATTGTAGGTACTTGTAGTTAATTTATTTAATTTATTTAATGATAGTGTAGTGTTAGGTTTAATTGTAACTTAGGTTAGGATTTATTTTACAGGTAATTTTGTAATTATTTTAACTAGGTAGCTATTAAATAGTAAATATCTATTTAATAGCTATTTTACCTAGTTAAAATAAATACAAAGTTGCCTGTAAAATAAATATAAATCCTAAAATAGCTACAATGTAACTATTAGTTATATTGTAGCTATATTAGGGTTTATTTTACAGGTAAGTATTTAGTTTTAAATAGGATTAATTTATTTAATTAATTTAATGATAGTGTAGCGTTAGGTGTAATTGTAACTTAGGTTAGGATTTATTTTACAGGTAAATTTGTATTTATTTTAGCTAGGTAGTTATTAAATACTTATTAACTATTTAATAGCTATTGTACCTAGTTAAAATAAAAACAAAGTTTCCTGTAAAATAAATATAAATCCTAAAATAGCTACAATGTAACTATTAGTTATATTGTAGCTAGCTTAGGGTTTATTTTACAGGTAAGTATTTAGTTTTAAATAGGATTAATTTATTTAATTATAGTAAATTTATTTCGTTTTATTTAAATTATATTTAAGTTAGGGGGTGTTAGGGTTAGGGTTAGACTTAGGTTTAGGGGTTAATAACCTTATTATAGTAGCGGCGACGTTGGGGGCGGGAGATTAGGGGTTAATAATTGTAGGTAGGTGGCGGCGATGTTAGGGAGGGCAGATTAGGGGTTAATAAAATGTATTATAGTGTTTGCGAGGCGGGAGTGTGCCGGTTTAGGGGTTAATACATTTATTATAGTGGCAGCGATGTCTGGTCGGCAGATTAGGGGTTAATACTTGTAGTTAGATTGCTGCGACGTTGGGGGGGGCAGATTAGGGGTTAATAACTATAATGTAGGGGTCGGCGATGTTAGGGACAGCAGATTAGGGGTTAATAGCTATAATGTAGGTGGCGGCGATGTCCGGTCGGCAGATTAGGGGTTAATACTTGTAGTTAGATTGCGGCGACGTTGGGGGGGGGGCAGATTAGGGGTTAATAACTATAATGTAGGGGTCGGCGATGTTAGGGACAGCAGATTAGGGGTTAATAGCTATAATGTAGGTGGCGGCGATGTCCGGTCGGCAGATTAGGGGTTAATACTTGTAGTTAGATTGCGGCGACGTTGGGGGGGCAGATTAGGGGTTAATGAAATTTATTATAGTGTTTGCGAGGCGGGAGTGCGGCGGTTTATGGGTTAATACATTTATTATAGTGGCGGCGATATCCGGTCGGCAGATTAGGGGTTAATAAGATAATGCAGGTGTCAGCGATAGCGGGAGCGGCAGATTAGGGGTTAATAAGTGTTAGATTAGGGGTGTTTAGAGACTCGGGGTACATGTTAGGGTGTTAGGTGCAGACTTAGTGTTTCCCCATAGGAAACAATGGGGCTGCGGTGTTAGGTTTTTTTTCATCCGAAACTCCCCATTGTTTCCTATGGGGAAATGACGAATTTTACCGAGCTAATACGGATTTATTCGGAGATACGGCAGCTATTTCGGATTCATTCGGTAGATTCGGAAGTATTTTAATTCGGAAATTCGAATCGATCCGAATCTCCGAATTTACCGAATTTTCGAATAAATCCGAAACGAATCGCACATGTCTATTTGGAAGCATTGTCAGAGCAGAAGGAACCAAGTTTTCTTCCAGGATAACTTTATAGGTGGCTTGATTCATGCGCCCTTCATAAATATAAATTGGCCCGATTCCAGGTCATCTTCTCTGATGAGTCAAATTTTTGACTTTGCCCAATACCTGGTCCTGGAGAGACATACAACCCACATTGACTCGGATCAATGATTATCTGGGGGAGCTTCAGCAAGGCTGGAATCAGGCAGAATTATTTTTGTAAACGACGCATTAATCAAACCATGTGCAAGGCTATCCTGAAAGAAAACTTGCTTTCTTCTGCTCTGGCAATGTTCTCCAACTCTGAGGATTATTTTTTCTAGCAGGCCAATGCTTTATGCCACACATCCAGGTCAATCAGGTGTGGATGGAGGGCCATTTGATCAAGACCCTGTCATGGCCAGCCCAATCTCCACATAAAAAATCTCTGGGATCTGATCAAGAGAAAGCTGGATAGTCACAAGCCATCAAACAAAGCCAATCTGCTTGAATCTTTGTGCCAGTAGATACATAAAGTCACCCCACAGCAATGTGACTGGTGGAGAGCATGCCAAGACGCATTAAACTGTGATTGAAAATCAGGGTTATTCCATATATTGATTTGTGACCTCTTTCTAAATTAAAGTGTTATTATTGTGTTGTTTAAAAAAATGAATATGAAATTGTTTGGTTTTTTTGCATTATTCAAGGTCTGAAAACACTGCCCCATTTTTGTTATTTTGACCAGTTGTCATTTTCTGCAAATAAATACTCTAAATGACAATATTTTTATTTGGAATTTGGGAGAAATGTCAATAGTTTATAGAATAAAACAAAAATGTTAATTTCACTCTGACACATATATATAAATAGTAAAACCAGAAAAACTGATCATTTTGGAGTGGTATCTTCATTTTTGCTAGAGCTGTATATTTGTAAAGAGCTCTGTGATAAAATAAGAGCAGAAACATTGATCTTGGAGGCATTACACACATAAAGGATGTAATTACCAGACAGAGCATTGGCCACACATAGAATGGTAAACATGGGCAGTATGCTTAACATAAACTGGATGCTAAACATAGTGCCCTAAACCGACACATAGGGCATTATATATGGCACAATCCTGCCCAGTGTGATATATGTGGGCTAGGTGCTGGGCATTCCCCCAGGGTGCTATTAGTGGGCAGCATTTTGGACTGACAGCTATGGGTTCTACAGTTTGGCATCTAAACAATGCTATACGTGGACAGTACCAAGGGCATACATAGGTTGAGATATATATGGGCAGTAATATGGTTTTAGTGCAAGGTGACATACATGGATACTTGTGTGTGCTATACATGGACAATAATGTGGACAAGCATAGGGTGCTATAGATAGCCTATCAATGTGCTTTTGCTACAGAATAAAACCAACATGAAATTTGATCACCAAACTTAGAAAGTTTAATATGAAATCTATTAAACTACATAAAAACAACTAGCATGAAAAGTCACACATATCTTTCAAGCTGAAAACAGATTTTACACAAAATACATTTTTACATAGTTTCATTTATTTTGTATTAACTTTTCTAAGTTTGTGAGTTCTTTTAGTACTAGGCCCACTCAACGTGACAAAAAAATGGGAAAAAAGCTTTAAAAAAACTGATTTTTTTTATTTGATTATTTATTAGGCTCTAAACTAGAATATTTGAATCCACATATCCATATGTGTATGGTTTCACATATACCAGTTTTTGTTTTTTTTTAACAAAAAAGGACAATAGAAGTGACATTTATTGAAAAATACAAGTTACATTAGGTAAAAAATGTTTTGTTTTAAATTTTAATACATAATGTTATAAGGCACCATTTAAAACAACATACTGTTTTAAAATGAATAGCTGCATGTGTCTGATTTAATCGGACCAAAAGAGCAGCCTCTGCTGTTTGCTACATTTCCTGCTATTTACACCTAAACTGCTGCACCACCAATGAAAAAAAGTCCCTCCCAAAAAAAACTTCACTGAAATTCTAGCATGCTGGTTAGCGCAAGACCCAGACCACTGCACCACCAATGAAAAAAAAGAAAACAACAAAACAACTTTGCTCCTGCTATGTGCACATTTGAAAGCTGTGTGTGCTCCTTCTGAGACAGGTGTGCATGTGCATACGTGCTAACCATAGAGGGAACAGTGACTGCATGTTAAGATACTACCACTGCTAGTTCATTTAGGGTGATTAACAGGTCATACGAGAGCAGGAGGTAGCAGGCAATGGACAAACATCATCCCCTACCTGCTCACCATAAAGACGGGCAGACAGGTTCCCTAGTTGGAAACATTGTCTATCCATTGGTTAGTACATAGGGCCAATATAGTATGTATTCACAAAAAGTATCTATCTTGTCATGTATGATTTCAGATGCAAACAAATGCTGGGAATATTATCACACTTTAGATTTATTGATATATAAGCTAAAATGTTTCCATTAATAGTAAAAAAAACTGTATGTAATTAAAGAGACATTCCAGTCAAAATGTAAATGCACATAGATGAATTACATATTTAAATAGAAACATATTTGCAATATACATGTATTGGCAAAAATGCTTCTAGTAAAAGTTATCACTGTTTTAGTGATTCTGCTCTGCACATGCATGTGAAACATAGCTACATATTCTCAGTGCACCAGCATTTAAATACTGCAGCTGCTCAGAACACCAGTGGGGCTTGTATCATGTCAGCAATTAACAAATTAAGTCATTACCAGATGGTACTAGCACCTTGGGCTCTATGAGCAAGTGCTGTGTTTAAAATGCTGGTGCACGGTGCATACTTAAATACCATTTTGAAACAGCTTTAGCTTTCATTAGAAGCATTTTTGCTAATACATGTATATCACAAAAATGCTTCTATTAAACACTGAAAGGCATCCATGTGGATTCCAAGTTTAGCTGGATTGTCCCTTTAATTTGAGCTTTACTGAATAAACCACGACTTCAGTGAACAGATGGAGGACAAGGGACACATTTCAATGTGAGACCTTCCCTATTTTCTGTGCTAATAAACACTGAAAGTTGCACAATTTGGTTCACGTTGCCTTTTTGATATTAGTATTTCTCAGAGCATGGTAATTTTATACTATAGTTTAGTAAAGTTTATTTCTTTTTTCTGATGTGAAAAATGAAGCACTGGCTCCATATGAAAGGAAGTACTGATCTGTTTTCACAGCGGGATAACTGAACTTTTGCAATTTATGTAGTCTGAGAAGAATTAGATAATGCTTTAGTAAATATACAATGAATAAGATATACTTTGTCTTTACTGCAGAAAATCTTTAAAGGCTACGAATAAAATATACACAGTCCATTCTACTAATATCTAACAATGACCTTAAGCATAAGGGAAGAAAGATATTTCACTGAAGCTTTTATATCCATCAAAATCCCCCGCTGATAGGAGATCTTGTTTATGAGAACTTTATCTCTTTATTTTTACAAATTGTGTGATGGATTTTTATATATCTACTTATACATGGTTTGAAGCTCCCTTGTTTCTAAGGAACATCATTATTGCTTTTTATTTTTTTATACAGAAGATAAAATAAGACCATGGATTGCGTGAGAAATCTCCACCTGTAATTGAACAGATCAAACAAATTTTACTGAGGATGTCAGAAAGGTTGCCTGTGTGTATCCACTCTTCATCTTTCAAAAGGAGACAAAAGACAGTGTTTGTGATGAAACACTGGCATTTTTACCTAGTCATAATGCTGCAAAGGAATCCTAACAATAGGTTTTTTCTTCTAAAGCAGCAGTGCATGATATGAACTAAGTGCCTGCAGAATTCTTTTAATAACCTGCTTCTGTAGTTTATCCAAGTCTTATCTTACATGTTAGAGTGCACTGGAAGCTGTATGTCACTATTAAAGGGATTTAAACACAAAATAAATCTGTCATTCATATAAAAGAGCTCTGTTTACACATATGAAAATATACTATGTTTGGAGAAAGCTAAGATATTTATTTTTTTATTTTGATTGTGAAGCTAACAGGAAGTGTATGATTGTGGACATCCTACTCTTAGGGTAACAGAGATTGTTGAATCAAAAAGACAACTCCCAGAGCTGTGGACAGTGAGACAATAAACAAAAAAAAAAATATTTCTTATCTCCAACCTAGGAACATCCATTTTTGAAAAAAAATTAAAACATTATATATATATATATATATATATTTAAAATGCCCTTTTTAGATCACAGATACTTTAAAAGACATTTATTTAATTAAGCAATGGGTACTATACATTGGGTACTAGCACTCACAATACAATTTCAAATCCAGCTGCCCAGGGTGCATTCAAAATGTATACAACAATGCTCAATAAGAAGCCCTCGTCTGGACTTGTATGATTGTCACCATGACGATGATGCAAGTCCTGGCGAGAGATTCTTATTGAGGATTGTTTTTATATATATATACTTATATAAGGAACAAGTGTTAACATATTTACTGTATATACACTCTTGATACTATTTATTATCTAAAGTTATGTATTTTCCTGTATCCCTTTGTTTTTAAAGTATTTGCTTACTTTTATATTACCCCAGGCATCAGTCATGCCAGTTGTCACAGATGACCACTGGATCTGTGCCCCCAAATTTGTAGGTGTGGGACAAGGGATAATACATAATCAGCTGTCTGGTCTACTGCCAAAAATCACAAAACAACTAAAGCCCCCCCCTTTTTTATAATACTAGCCATATAGTCTACACCAATTATTATGTCCAAGATAATTTAAAGTTGTTTCGCCAAAAACATAGATTAAAACAACAAATACACAATCTGGTAGAAACATATTTAGAAGGGAAAAAAAACTCCTTTAGTAAAATAAATTTGAATTAAAAGAACAAAGTACTGTAGCTGCAAATCACAATGATTCCATTTCCCAAATTGCTGCAGAGAATGGAAATATAGTAAACCCTATTTTTTAAAATTAATATTATTATTTAGTGCTCATAAAGTAAAGCTTGGGTGAAAATATGCCCAAGATAATATTAAAACATGAGTGAGAGAAAATGAAAGTGATTCTATTTGGGATACTAATTTTAATATCTGTAGATATGTTCCTCCACATGAATTCACAATATTACTAGCCCATTTTATGACCACTCTTTTATAAACATTGTTTTACGATTTTCAAATTCTCAAGAGCAATATGGGATGTGTTTTGTTATTATGCAGCTAAAATGTACTCAGGCAAGCAGCTGATAATACATTGTTGTATTCAAAGATACTGCAGAAACACACTTTCAAATGGGATGTCCTCTATCCCAACTAGCTGGGAGATTGTTTTTTGCTGCTGCCTCTTGTTTGCATAGTTTCTGTAGCACTGAAATTGTCAGTACAAGTTGTGGTTTCAACAACAGGCAAAAACAATTATTTCAAATGACAAATTAAAGTTAAAGTAGTTATATGAATACAATTAAATTATCTTCAGCAAGTAGAAGATAAGGTAAACATACATAAAGAGACCTATTTTAGGGGGCGTGTCCTAGCCGCAGCCGTGAGAAGTCGCAAATTTGAGGAGCTCCTCATATAAACTTACAAAATGTCAATAACCTCTTCTCTACCCAGCTACTTTCACTACTAATTTGTGAAACTAACGGAGGAACAGCTAAGGATCAACTCGATACTAGCTACTACCTTGTTTTTATTGACAAAATACGACAAAGAAATGCAACTTGAGTCTCCACAGATTGACGACTGCGGCCTCATATCTTCTCTACATTCAACCATCCCCCCCCGGTTTGTTAACAGCCGGGTAAAACAAACTCACGCTAGTGAAAATTTTATATATTCTCCACTCTTCGAAACCATGTACTCTGTCATGGAGGGGGATTTACATTGGCAGCTGCAGATCATGTTTGAAGTGCTGACACGATGGATGCAACGCAACTTTGACGACCTGCGCCATACACTGCGAACAGCCAGTGGTAAGGAGACACACGAACCCTCTGAAATGATGGAACTGACAGACACTGCCACTCAGAAATGGAACCCCAAACCAAGTAGACAGCGTCTCCTCTCAGAGCTTACAAGCGATCCTGAGCCTACCACTGCAACAGTGAGTATAGCAGCCCCACAGGTAGCCTTTCCCTCACGAGCACTTGCAGCACCCCAAGACGGAACCACTGCTCACCCTCCTACTCTAGTCATCAGTAACCCTCAATGTAATAGTAAAGAGGAGAAGCCGGAGATTACCCGACCTGAAATTGACATCCCGACCCCCTATGGTACCGGACCCACCACCTTGACCCATGCTTCCCAGACAGAGGCTGCCATCGCATCTACCCTGACCATCTTCCGGGAGGGTGCGGCCGACCCCCGGGGATGTGTTGAGGCCTCAGTGAAGAAGTCTGTCTCACTGACTGAACACCGGAGAATTATTCAGAGAGCTGACGAAAAGAGTTTGTCGAAGATTCTGGCATCTCACAATGTAGCTGTATTTTATATCTTCACATGGCGCGATATAGATCAGCTGCCTAGAAGAGGTATGGGTTAACCGCAAGCACACTCACATCTGCACGGAGCAGCGGACATTTATGCCCCAATTTGCCCACCCTCCTCCATGTAGTTTACTCTGGTTTTCATGAGTCTCTGTTTTTTTTTAACCCTTTTATGCCTGTATGAGTTCCTATTTGTGTCTAGTTAGATATTTTTTGAGCCTATTGTGCTGCGCTCATTAACTACATGGACGCTCTCTAGTGTGATGTTATATAACTCTCTACCCAGCTCCAGCTATGGCTCTCCTTGAACTCCAATACAATAAACTATATAATCGCCTTACCCCCATACCCATTCTAGGGGAACACCTTGTTTACTCTTAATGTATACACTTCACTGTTGTTCTCCTTTAGCTCAATGTTTAGTTGGGGATATAAGCAGTTGTATAATATTATAGAGCTGGCATGTTATATTTAACGACTGTTTGATAGACCACAAAGCTTGATGCCCCATATTGAATATTGTTATCAGATCTGTTTTACTTTACTAATGTACATTATATCCACACCTAAACCTGTATTACATTTGCATCCTGGTTAGATTTGTGACACATATGTATATATCATAGCTAACATGCCCACCGGATATACCAAGGTTTATTTCACCCTCCTGTATAACTACTGTTAACGGACATTCTGCACTCTACTATCCACTCCTTTACAATTGCACGTAAATTCCCTAATCTGCCTACACCAGTTTTCCCAAAGGATCAGTTTTGACACCCTCTCCACGGCATGGTATATTCACTAGCCCAATTAGAATTCATTTCACAATATACACCCCTACCTTCCCTCATACGAGTGGCTTTGGCCCACTGCTCTCCTTTCCCTTTACCCCCTAAAAAAAAGAAAAAAGAGGTTCCATCTTAAAAACAAGAGATTAGCTACTGATTGTTCTAGCCTGATATTTCAACACAGATCTGTCCGCTTATATATGAGGATTTTTGTCGTTGTCTCTGTAGAATATTATGTTAAAGGATCCTTAATTTGAATTTGTTTTTCTTTAATCACTATGTTAACTGACCACATAGCTAAATTGTTTAAGTTGGACTCAAATGACAATTTCTATGGATAATATCGGCTACATGTTGACAACTTCTTATGTTTATGTCTAAACGATATCCTTGTTGTTATATAGTACTTTTGAAACCTCAATAAAAATAAATTTACAAAAAAAAAAAAAAAGAGACCTATTTTAAGGGGTTGGAGTGTCGTGGGCTGCAGGTTCGTATAAGCAAACCTGCACCCAAAATTTAAAAAGCAGTGGCCATCAGATTGCTGTTTCTTAAACCTCTTCTCCACCTGTTATGTGGTGTACGTCAACCCACCCAGACTTTTCCGACCAGGGAGATTGACGACCTTTGCTCGTGCGTGATTGGCTGCCACAGTGTACAATGGTAAATGCAGGTAGCGTATTGCTGCCCGCTAGACGTGAAGCCAGTGCGTACAAGGGTAAAGATGTATGCCCCTGTCCACCTTACTTTCTTAAATCTGGCCCAAAGTGACATTAAACTGTTGGGCACAACTATAATAGGATGGTTACTACTCACTGTGCTGTTATTGTTTGCTCCTGTGCATGTATCTCTTTTTAAAACCACTCTCTCCATTTCAACACACGCCACCGTAATCTTTTAGCTTAGGTATTCTTGCACTTTTGATAGAGGCTGTGCGCATTCACAGATCAGTAATATTATCAGCTTTTTGACAGCTGTAATAAACACGACTGGTTAATGTGCGTGATACAGTGTGGGAGCGTTACCATTTTTTGCAGTGGCTGCATTGCTTTATATGATTCATGTTGCCTTTTTATATATCTTATGTCATTTTTAATCTGTGTATAAAAACTGCACAAATGTAAATCTCACCCTCTGTATTGTGTGTGCCAGTTATAATGTGTGGCTGTTAACCACTTCTGTCACAGGCTGTAAGAATATGTGAGCTCCAAGATAGCGGCCCCCAGAATGAAAATGCAGAGCTTCACTAGCTGGCACCTGTAAAGGGTTAAAATAAGAGAACAACTATAAGGAGACAGCTCCAGGCTCAAGAAGAAAAACAATAGTATAGTGAGAAGTATCCATTCTGTTGAATTTGTTCCAGGAGTTTAAATTATTTTTTTAAGCAGTGTGTCCCTGGACTGCAAAACAATAAAAATTATGCTATGCTAAATGTTTTGTAGATGATCCATTTATAAAGCCCATCTGGGAGTGTTTTTGTAACAATGTATAGTTTTGCTAATTTTTTAATAACATTGTGTTGATTTCCAGATTCCTAACCAAGCCCCAAAGTATCAGATGTAGACTCAAGTCTACAGACTCCTGTTTGCTCTTGTTTGTTTAAAGGGACAGTCAACACCAGATTTTTTTGTTGTTTAAAAAGAAAGATAATCCCTTTATTACCCATTCCCCAGTTTTGCATAATCAGCGCAGTTATAATAATACACTTTTTACCTCTGTGATTACCTTGTATCTATGCTTCTGCAAACTGCCCCCTTATTTCAGTTCTTTTGACAGACTTGCATTTTAGCCAATCAGTGCTCACTCCAGGGTAACTTCACGTGCATGAGCTCAATGTTATTTATATGAAACACATAAACTAATGCCCTCTAGTAGTCAAAATGCATTCAGATTAGAGGCAGCCTTCAAGGTCTAAGAAATAAGCATATGAACCTCCTAGGTTTAGCTTTCAACTAAGAATACCAAGAGAACAAAGCAAAATTGTTGATAAAAGTAAATTGGAAAGTTGTTTAAAATTACATTCCCTATTTAAATCATGAAGGTTTTTTGGGGGATTTGACTGTCCCTTTAATGGGTCTTTTCATATGCAGGGGAGGGGGTTGACCTTCTTACTTTCCCAGCCACTTTCACTGGGTGTCCCAGCCTAG
This sequence comes from Bombina bombina, assembly GCF_027579735.1. Classification (NCBI taxonomy): domain Eukaryota; kingdom Metazoa; phylum Chordata; class Amphibia; order Anura; family Bombinatoridae; genus Bombina; species Bombina bombina. The sequence goes on from NC_069503.1 coordinate 937,351,139, forward strand.
CATCATCAACAGTGTTAAACTGGGAGCTTCTAAGTAAATTTTTAAAGGTATTATACTGGATTTGTATATCAGTATCAGTGAATATTCTTTTTTATAGTATTACATGCAGTTATATGAAAATTGCTGTATACTGTCCCTTTAACTCTACCCTCATATCCCAGGTGTCCTCACACTGACTGCCACTGTTATCTTGAATTCTTTAAAAGTTATGTCGGGGGGGGGGGGGGGAAATAGTGCACTTATATAATGATACGAGTCCAGATGTGTTTCCTGTTTCCTTACATAGCAGTTTAATAGTCTAAAGAGGATTTAGTGCTGTCCATTGATTAGTTTGGTGCTTCTAATGAATGACGATATAATAATGAATAATGTTTTTGTTAAATGAATGTTGAACGATCGGAAATTAGTGCCATAAAGAGCACACAATACGTGATATATATTTCCTAAATCATTCAATTAAGATCTATAAAAAAAATTGAAAGTGACTTGGAGGTTCACCATTTCTCTTCATATGTTTACTTAATTTCTTATGCTTCCTGGCTATAATGTGGAATAATATGGAACTAATTTATTTATTCTACTTATGTTCCTACTAATGCGCCTATAACCTATAGGCTTCAGAAAAATCCTTTTGGACTTGTATATTAAAACATATCTCTAATCGGTTGTGTGATAAAGATCAACACATTCATTGAAGAAAAATAAAAACAATAGGAATAGATATCAGAATAAAAGTATTCATATTGAAGATATAACACCCCAAAAATAAAAAAAGCTACATACAATAAAGAAAATGATGAGCATTACTAGCGGAAGTTATGATCGCACAAGACCGCCCTTGTGCAATCCTGCCTCCTGCTCTTGTGCAAGCAATTGTGCGAGAGCAGGTTTGTAACTCAGTAACTGCATTTACAGTTTTTTAAGTGGAGCATTTAATCTTATACTGCCATGTTGTAACCTAGGTTCAACTAGGATTAGATTAAATCTTAACTTATCTCCTCTGCTGAGGCTTGTTTTAGATAGTTATACATGAGCTACTAGACTATTAATCTTGCAATGTTTAATGTCCCTTTATTTTGAGAAAGACACAAATTATTTTCTAAACAGTTTATAAATGTAGTCCTGGTTTTTTAATCTTTGTCGACCTGTTCTTTTGTTTTCATTTGTTATCCCTTTAAAAAAAAAAAACATTGCAACAATAACTGTAAAATCATTAAATTATAGAATCAGGATTTCTACTTACAGCTAGATATCTGGAAAAAAATGATACAAAATGTATTTTTATTTCTAAATGCAACAGAAATACTTTGCATTTTTAGGCTCTGTGTAGTGGAAACTTGAGATAATAGCACAATTAGGCAGTAATTCCGATACTAATAGATAGGTCTGATGATGTAAGGGCTCTCAAGGCATATTAAAGGCCTCGTGTCTGTGGTAGGTCTCAAATGTGACAAGTATTGAAAGCTCTGTGAACAAAATGATGTACTCAATCAGAGGAAAAATGTGGTCTACAATTTCTTGACTTCAGAAGTCTTAAAAATCACAAATTATAGGTACATGAACACTTAGGTACAATTGGCCAAAATTACCTCCACTATTAAACAGCATTGCATTTCACTTAGCACTATGAAGTGGCAGGTTTTGGCTTACATTTACCTATTTAGAAAGAGTGGAATGTGACTTTTAGTTTGTAAAAGTCTCATATTACATTTGCAGTGTATAATCTGCCCCAAATCAGATACTTAAAAAGGACTGTGGTTAGAACAAATAAGCAAAAAAAAAAATAATATATATTATACTGCTTTATTTTTATTTTGATACTAGTAAAAAAAATATCTATAACAGAGAGGGTTTTTTTTGTAGATTATGCATACTTTCGTACTTACAATATTTAACTTAAAAACATATACTTCATTTTTAGGAGAATACATTTATTAGTTGAGCATGCTGTTATTTTTGCATTTAAAAACATGTCTAGAAGACCAGGCACCAGTACTGAAACCAGAACCTAAAAGTGTAGGCAGGATTGGTTAGTGAGTCAGAGAGCATCTTCCTCTTGATTCCTGTAAATTATTAGGGGAAAACTATAATTTTACATTACAATAAAGAATAATAGGAGTTATTTATTTTTTCAACTCCTTCATAAATATCAACCAGTCTCATACATTACACTGAGTTTGCCAACATATCTTTATGGAAACTATATATATGGTATACATTTAGATGACGTTTAAAATGATAGTAAAGTCAATACCAATAGAATTCTTTTTGTATACTTTGTTGAAATGTAAACCTAGGTGGGATCATGTGAGCTCAGGGGCGTGCACATGTCTATAACTCTCTTTGGCAGCAGTGTTTGCAACAATGTTTGTATTCTTATTATTATATAATGTAGCAAACGTGCACATTCCTGAGTTCCTATGACCCTATCTAGGTTTACTCTTCAAAGGGACATAAAACCCAAACTTTTTTTTCATGATTCAGATAGAGAATACAATTTAAACAACTTTCCAGTTTATTTCTGTGAGTTCAAATTTGCTTTATTCTCTTGGTATCCCTTGCTGAAGAAGCAGCAATGCACTACTGGGGGCTAGCTGAACACATTGGGTGAGCCAATAACACGAGACATATGTGCAGCCACCAATCAGCAGCTCCTGCGCCTATCTAGGTATCCTTCTCAACATAGGATATCAAGAGAACAAAAGAAATGAGATAATAAAAGAAAATTGCAAAGTTGTCAAAATCACATTCCTTATCTGAATCATAAAAGAATGGATTTCATGTTCCTTTAACAATGGATTCTAGGATAATAAAGCAAATCAGTAAAATATAAAATTGTGTAAAGTTCAATTTTGACTTTACTGTCCCTTTAAATGGATATGAAACATGTTTATTAGACTGGACTTTAGTAAAGGTGTGATTATATACATCTGGCTATCTTTAATAGTGGGATATTCTGCTACTCATCTTGATATATACAGTATATAATTCATAACATTATGTATGTCCACTGTGTTCGGAACTCAGTAACTGGGAAAATTAAACTGAAGAATATGTCAATGGTTTGTCACCTGTTGTATCTTCTTAAAATCTTAATAAAAAAAGATTTCAATATAAATGGATATGAAACCCAATTTTTTTATTTCATGATTCAGATAGAGCATGTGATTTTACACAACTTTCTAATTTACTTCTATTATCACATTTTCTTTGTTCTCTTGCTATCTTTTGTTGAAAAGCAGACACATATGTTTAGGAGCTGGCCCATTTCTGGAGCAGTATATGGCAGCAGTTTTGCAAGAATGTTATCTATTTGCAAAAACACTAGATGGCAGCACTATTTTCTGCCATACAGTATTCCATATGCCTACTTAGGTATCTCTTCAACAAAGAATAACATGGGAATGATGCAAATTTGATAATAGAAGTAAATTGGAACCTTTTTTATATTGTATGCTCTATCTGAATTACAAAAGAAAATGTTTGGGTTTCCTATCACTTTAAGCTAAACCATTATATATACACTTGATAGTACATTATCCACGTATGGGATCTTTTGTGTATGTGTTTGTTATCCGTCATTGCTTTTGTTTGTTTGCATACAAATGATAAAATCATGTTAATCCCCTACTTTAAGCTTCTATTGTATTTATCATATGAATATATGCAAGATGATATTGATAATGCACATCCCTGTGCTCAATCTCTTCTGAGATTTTACAGTTTTAAAAATGCTGATTTTTCAGTCTTATTCCTCAATGTTTCTGGCCTAACCTGTCCACCGGCACAGATACTGCCATATCTGGCATATGATTGGTCTGCTACTGAAAGGGCAATATTCATTAAAAAGGAGCATTAGTTCAATGCAATTATACTTTTTGAATAAACTATAATGTCAATTTAGCGCTAACTATTAAAATTTTCATTTACAAATAAGAAGGTTATTAAAATATCTTATAAATTAAACTACATCTACCCAATACATTTTCTTTTTTATTATTGCATCAACAACTTGTGTACGAAAATGCAGTATTGTATTATAGAATCTATATAGTCAAGAATATTTCTTCTCTGCCGTTATTTATGTTAGCAGTCAGTTGACTACTAATCCAATATAGACTTTACTTTTGTAGTATATATGGCACGTAAAATGATTTATTACAAAATGTAACTGAATAAATTTCTGAACAATTTTTCAATTATCTGATTAAGGTAATGATTAATAATCGTAGAGGTTCATTTTTTTCCTTACTTATTTCTCTCTCTTTTCATCTTATCATACCACTGTCCAACTCTATAAAATGATAGGTTTTATAGATGTATACTGGTATCTGAACTGACAGTTGATAATCACTCATATAGAATGCAACATACATACTTATTGAAGATGGTACCAAACCAGTCTATATTGCATGACATTTAGATGTTCACATGAAGATAAATAGGTTAAATATATCATCTCAGGCTCTAATTCTAAATGTTGTCATTTTCTGTTTTTCATCAATTATCCAAGGAACTTTCAGATAGAGAGATAGAATCAGATTTGTTAGAATGTACCTTGGAAAGCCAAGTCTGAGTTACTTAATATATCAAACATTCTTGAATTTAAACCAAAACTATTCTTTCACGTGGGACTCACAATGCAGTCGTCCGCCCAGGAAATTCTTAAACTAAGCAGACTTGAGGATTAGCAGAGCTGAGAAGTGAAAGGGAGACTGTGTAAACCAGAGGGGGAAAAATGAGAGTAGGAGGTAAATCCACACAGGGATAGTTACTTGCCACAGATACAGCTGCAATTACAACAGCCATGGCTGATTCATTCTAAATTTTTTGTCTTCTTTTTTGTGTGTTTTTTTAAACTTTATTTTTGTGTTGATAATATTTGACAGAATTGATAGAAATATTTTTGGGTGTGCTTTAAAGGGTCATACATGTGAAAAAAGAAAATACTGTAATGTGGTAGAGTCAGCCCCAGATCAGCAATTCCCCAATGCTGGGAGCTTTCTGAACACATCTGGTGAGCCAATGACACATAGGGGCCGATTTAACAAGCTGTTAATCGGCCCCAATGCAGCTGTTTCCAAGCCAGCCTTCAGGCTCGACGGAAACAGCAGTTAAGAAGCAGCGGTCTTAAGACCGCTGCTCCTGAACTCGTCCACCGTATACGATCAGGTTGATTGAAACCCCCTGCTAGTGGCCAATTGGCCGCAAATTTGCAGAGGGCGGAATTGCACAAGCAGTTCACCATAACTGCTTGTGCAATGTTAAATGCTGATAGCGTATGCTGTCGACATTCAGCGATGTCTGTCGGACATGATCCACTGGGCGGATCATGTCGGACAGACACTTGATTAATCGGCCCCATAGTCACCAATCACCAGCTAGCTTCCAGCAATGCATTGCTTTCCTGAGCCTACCTAAGTATGCTATTTTACCAAAGGATACCGAGAGGACAAAGTAAATTTGATAACAGAAGAACACTGAAAAGTCTCTCAAATCCGCATGTTCTGTCTGAGCCATGAAAGATTAATTTTCACTTTCATGTCTCTTTAACCCCTTATTGACCGACATACACTGTATGTTGCATGGTCATGAACGGATTTCCTAACTCAGCTTTTGCTAGAAGCACCAGACACCTACTTAGGTATCTCTTCAACATAGAATACCATGGGACCAAAGCAAATTTGTCACTTTTTAAAATTGTGTGCTTTGTCTGAATCACAAAATAAATATTTTAGGTTTCATATTCCTTTAAGAGCTAAGTGCTTGAAACGTCCCCATTTCTATTTATGACCCAAATGTTCCAATAAAGGTAACAAAGGTCATATTACTGTTTGAGTCTGTAGGTACCGGTTACTATTGTATGTAATATTATATTCTAAGTTTAATATAAGAGGATGCTCATATTTTTATAGTGTATCTTTATAGAATATAATACCAGATTTAGCAAATTTAAAATGTGAACATAGTAAACTATAAGATGGTTAATGATATAACCCAAACTGTAATAACTCACATAAATGGTTGCTTTAAGAGATTATCGTGATTCCCTCTTCCTTTCTATCATGAAAGAACAGTACACCAATTAGATACAAGTTAATTTGATTTTTTGGCTGTAGACAAATGCTAAGAAAGAGAAAAAAGATTGCCAGGCACCTCCAGTATCTAAAATTTAGTGAACTTTATTGAAACAAAGTTAAAACATGGTGAGAGAGGGGATAAGATACCCCTAAAGTTAAACAGACTGTAGACAAATGCGGCCAACAAAGGGGTCGATCCGATAAAAATCGTCGCCCGCAAAAGTCGGCGACGCCAATATTTGCGCGGGTTTGGTATCCTATATACGGCGTAACCTAGATGTTACACGCGTATATTTCTGCCGTCGTTTTTGGGCCATAGGCAGGTATACCAAACCCGCGCAATTTGGTATCCAATATACATCGTAAGGACTTATGTGGGGAAAATGGAGAAATCTTACTCCATTTTCACCTTGCCACAAAAAGCAGCCGTAAGAAGCCTTACGCTGACTATTGGAGCCCCGTAACTCCCTAAACTGGCTGCTAAAATAAACCTAACACCTAACGCATGCGCAATGTCTATCTCCCTGTCAACCGCGATCTTCTAAAATAAACCTAACACCTAACGCATGCGCAATGTCTATCTCCCTGCGCAATCAGCCAATCGGATTGAACTTGAATCTGATTGGCTGATTCAATCAGCCAATCAGATTTTTCTACCTTAATTCCGATTGGCTGATAGAATCCTATCAGCCAATCGGAATTCGACGGACGCCATCTTGGATGACGTCATTTAAAGGAACCTCATTCGTCGGGAAGTCGTCGTGCCGGAAGGATGCTCCGCGGCGGAGGAGCGAAGGAAGAAGATTGAAGATGCCGATTTGCTTGAAGACATCGCCGATGGAAGAAGACTCTCTGCCGCTTGCTGGAACACATCGCCCGGATGGAAGAAGACTTCACTGCCGCTTGCTGGAACACATCGCCCGGATCGGATGAGGAGTTCAGCCCGGTGTGGTGAAGACAAGGTAGGGAGATCTTCAGGGGGGTAGTGTTAGGTTTATTTAAGGGGGGTTTGGGTTAGATTAGGGGTATGTGGGTGGTGGGTTGTAATGTTGGGGGGTGGTATTGTGTTTTTTTTTTGCAGGCAAAAGAGCAGTTTTCTTTGGGGCATGCCCCCACAAAAGGCCCTTTTAAGGGCTGGTAAGGTAAAAGAGCTTTGAACTTTTTTTAATTTAGAATAGGGTAGGGAATTTTTTTATTTTGGGGGCTTTATTATTTTATTAGGGGGCTTAGAATAGGTGTAATTAGCTTAAAAATCTTGTAATCTTTTTTTTATTTTTTGTAATTTAGTGGTTTTTTTTTTTTTGTAATTTAGTTTAGTTTATTTAATTGTATTTTTAGATAGATATTTGTAGTTTATTTAATTTATTGATAGTGTAGGTGTATTTGTAACTTAGGTTAGGATTTATTTTACAGGTAATTGGGTAATTATTTTAACTAGGTAGCTATTAAATAGGTAATAACTATTTAATAGCTATTATACCTAGTTAAAATAATTAACAATTTACCTGTAAAATAAATATAAACCCTAACATAGCTATAATGCAATTATTAATTACATTGTAGCTATCTTAGGGTTTATTTTATAGGTAAGTATTTAGATTTAAATAGGAATATTTTAATTAATAATATTAATATTAGATTTATTTTAATAAGAGTTTAGTTAGGATGTTAGAGTTAGATAGGGTTATTATACTTAATATATATATAATATAATAACGATATTAACTATATTAACCCTAATATAATTAGGGTTAATATAGTTAATATATATAATATAATAACTATATTAACTATATTAACCCTAATATAATTAGGGTTAATATAGTTAATATAGCTGGCGGCGGTGTAGGGGGATTAGATTAGGGGTTAATACATTTATTATAGGTGGAGGGGGATGTAGATTGTAGGCAAAAGAGCAGTTTACTTTGTGACAAAGCCCCGCCAAAAGCCCTTTTAAGGGCTGGCAAAAGAGCTGTTACTTTGGGGCAATGCCACGCAAAAAGCCCTTTTCAGGGCTATTTGTAGGGTTAGACTTAGGTTTAGTGGTAGGGATAGTTTAGTATTTTAGGGGTTAAATAATTTAATATAGATGGCGGCGGGGTAGGGGGATTAGATTAGGGGTTAATAATTTTACAATAGATAGCGGCGGGGTAGGGGCTCACTTTAGGGGGTAGGTAAGGTAGATGGCGGCGGTGTTAGGGGCTCACTTTAGGGGGTTAGAGATTTAATATAGCTGGCGGCGGTTTAGGGGTTAATAACTTTATTAGGTAGCGGCGGGCTCCGGGAGCGGCGGTTTAGGGGTTAATACATATTTTATTGTTAGGCTAGTGAGGGGGGATAGCGGATAGAGGGTTAGACGTGTCGGGCTATGTTAGGGAGGCATGTTAGATGTGTCAGGCTATGTTAGGGAGGCGTGTTAGACAGTGCGGGTGATTTAGACTTTTGTCAGGTTTTGTAGGCACCGGCAGTTTCTAACGTGCCGCAAGTCACTGGCGACGCCAGAAATTTGTACTTGCGCAGATTTCTGGACATCGCTGGTTTGTCAGACTTACGGCACGTTAGCATCTGACGGCGACATATATGGGATAGCTCGAGTTGCGAGCTGAAACTGCGGGCGATGCGGGTTCCCTCGCTTGCGCCGCAAACTACGATCTATATCGGATCGACCCCAAAGTGCTGTACTTAAGCAACTATAGTGCCTATTCAAAATCAAGAAAAGAGGCAATTTTGTACCAAAACATGCTTGAAATTTAGCAGGAAGTGTTCAAAATCAAGTAAAGTAACCTTTTCAAGTATTTTATGTACGTGACCCTTCATCATTTCTGTGATTCGTACCAATAAAAATGTGTCCTTCCATTTTTCAAACCATGGCCTGATGTATATTGTAACCATATTATTTGAAATTACCATAAAAATAAAAGCAGACCAATTCACATCAAAATATGCCTTAAACCTTCTCCATCTTCTAGCTGGCAAACTCAGTTGTAAGAAATGCGACAAAAATAGCTAGCGGCATATGCAGAAAAAAGTATTTATAGCAGGGAGTTTCCGACAGCAACAATTACATACAGTATATCTTAAGCATAAAATAGAGCAATTTTACATATTTTTTTTTCCAACATATTTTGTAACATATCTGATTAAATGACAAAATACAATGTGGTTTACAACCAAAGATAAACAAAAATTGTCATGGTGTTCAAGCAAATGTACATGCTTTTGCCTGATTTTGGCTACAAGAGAAAATTAAGCCACACACACCGTTTCTCTTGAATTAAAGGGCTTGATTTTTTCTGCTGCTCTTTTTGAATAAGCATGAAAATAAACAGCATTTTGTCTCACATTTTAAGTGAACACACCTGAAAATATGCAGCATATTTATTTGAATAAAGCCCTGTGTTTCCTGAAAAAATATCCTCTATACTTGTGTCTAGCCTGTGGTACCCTTTACTACACATTAATGTTGCATGTATCTCCCCAGCGCCCGGTTTTTAATAAACCTCCTAAAAACAAGGGCACTTTAATTCATAAAAATTGACATTTCATTTGTTTACTTCAAAAACTTACCTTTTAATCCTGACAGCCGCTGCAGCGTTTCCTCCACCCGTTGCAAGCCCTCTTTGTGGGTCCAAAATGACGAATCCGGCTTCCTCCAATCATGGCGTTGCCTAAGGCTAAACCACCTTACGGGAAGAGATAAGGGCAGGCTTTCCAAGTCTCTCTCAACTGCACATGTGAAAACAGAGTTTGTGCTATATCTGAATATTAGTTTGTGATTGGTTAGCAAGGACTCTTTTGTTCTGGGGGACAGGGAAATCAGTGAAATTAATAAACATAAAGCAATATGCTCATTTGACAAAATTAAGCTGCAGTTTTCATTGCAAAATTATTCTCAGGTATGAAGGTTCAAAATTAATTTGTGTTTAGGGGTCCTTTAAATTAATTTCTGCCTTGTTAAAAGTTAAGACCACAGCACAGAAGATAAAAGGACCACTAAATAAAGTAGCATTAAATAGCTGACAAACACAAAATAAAAAGACAATGCAGTAGCACTTACTTTGAAGTTGAAATGAGCAGTAGAATATTTTCTGTCAATTTACAAAATTATTCAAATGTTCCCTCCCCCTGTAGCTTGTGACAGGGGGGAGGGAATACAGTAAACTCTTGCACATGCTCAGTAGAAGCTTCAGCTTCAGAAAGTGTGCATATAAAATAATGTGCACATTTTGATAATTGAAGTATATTGGAAAATTGTGTATAATTTCATGTTCTGTCTGAATAATAAAACTTAAATTTTTACTTTAGTTGCCCTTTAATACAACATGGCTAAAAGAGAAATTAGCCCTTTTTATTTTTTTTAATAATCTTTTATTGAGGTTTTGCACAAGAAAAAAAACATACAATAAATGTCATGACATAAATGACAACATTTTCATGGGACACAGTACAAGAATATAAGTAAGAAGCAAAATGATTGATAAAATATGACATTCTGAAACCTCCATTTTGTAATTTTTAGAAGCTTTCATGAATGACTAATTAGCTGACCGCTTATGGACCCTTATAGGTAAAACTGGTGGGGCATGTTAGTCCTATCAGAGACCCTATTGGGTCTAATGACACTTAGTAGGTATGAAAATGTAATTGTAACAATAATAGTAAAATATGAACGTATATTAGTTTCAGGAAAGTTTTTAAGCGGGTAAGCACGGCTTGAGGTAATGTAAAATAAGTAAACTAAACACAGAATAACAAGAATACGCATAACTATCTGCATATATTGAACTATTGATTCTAGAAAGTAGGAGGAGGATCTGCAAAACAATTTAAGTGGCATATAAGATAAAACTGTATAGCGAGGTGGCGTCACATAGATACATGAGACCATATAGCTAAATAACTGGGTGCACATGCGAGACATACAGGGAGTGCAGAATTATTAAGGCAAGTTGTATTTTTGAGGATTAATTTTATTATTGAACAACAACCATGTTCTCAATGAACCCAAAAAACTCATTAATATCAAAGCTGAATAGTTTTGGAAGTAGTTTTTAGTTTGTTTTTAGTTATAGCTATTTTAGGCGGATATCTGTGTGTGCAGGTGACTATTACTGTGCATAATTATTAGGCAATTTAACAAAAAACAAATATATACCCATTTCAATTATTTATTTTTACCAGTGAAACCAATATAACATCTCAACATTCACAAATATACATTTCTGACATTCAAAAACAAAACAAAAACAAATCAGTGACCAATATAGCCACCTTTCTTTGCAAGGACACTCAAAAGCCTGCCATCCATGGATTCTGTCAGTGTTTTGATCTGTTCACCATCAACATTGCGTGCAGCAGCAACCACAGCCTCCCAGACAGTGTTCAGAGAGGTGTACTGTATTCCCTCCTTGTAAATCTCACATTTGATGATGGACCACAGGTTCTCAATGGGGTTCAGATCAGGTGAACAAGGAGGCCATGTCATTAGATTTTCTTCTTTTATACCCTTTCTTGCCAGCCACGCTGTGGAGTACTTGGACGCGTGTGATGGAGCATTGTCCTGCATGAAAATCATGTTTTTCTTGAAGGATGCAGACTTCTTCCTGTACCACTGCTTGAAGAAGGTGTCTTCCAGAAACTGGCAGTAGGACTGGGAGTTGAGCTTGACTCCATCCTCAAACCGAAAAGGCCCCACAAGCTCATCTTTGATGATACCAGCCCAAACCAGTACTCCACCTCCACCTTGCTGGCGTCTGAGTCAGACTGGAGCTCTCTGCCCTTTACCAATCCAGCCACGGGCCCATCCATCTGGCCCATCAAGACTCACTCTCATTTCATCAGTCCATAAAACCTTAGAAAAATCAGTCTTGAGATATTTCTTGGCCCAGTCTTGACGTTTCAGCTTGTGTGTCTTGTTCAGTGGTGGTCGTCTTTCAGCCTTTCTTACCTTGGCCATGTCTCTGAGTATTGCACACCTTGTGCTTTTGGGCACTCCAGTGATGTTGCAGCTCTGAAATATGGCCAAACTGGTGGCAAGTGGCATCTTGGCAGCTGCACGCTTGACTTTTCTCAGTTCATGGGCAGTTATTTTGCGCCTTGGTTTTTCCACACGCTTCTTGCGACCCTGTTGACTATTTTGAATGAAACGCTTGATTGTTCGATGATCACGCTTCAGAAGCTTTGCAATTTTAAGAGTGCTGCATCCCTCTGCAAGATATCTCACTATTTTTGACTTTTCTGAGCCTGTCAAGTCCTTCTTTTGACCCATTTTGCCAAAGGAAAGGAAGTTGCCTAATAATTATGCACACCTGATATAGGGTGTTGATGTCATTAGACCACACCCCTTCTCATTACAGAGATGCACATCACCTAATATGCTTAATTGGTAGTAGGCTTTCGAGCCTATACAGCTTGGAGTAAGACAACATGCATAAAGAGGATGATGTGGTCAAAATACTCATTTGCCTAATAATTCTGCACTCCCTGTACAGACATTAGCTGTAAAAAATCTGGATGCAAAAATAGGCAAGCCATACTGTAACATATAAACCCTCCGTTTGAATGAGAGGGTCTGTACTGGCAGGATGGATATAAGTATTTTTATGTACATTGTCAATATGTATGAATCAAAATAAGGGATGTTAGGCTCTCAGCACATAGGTATAGATGGACTAGAGATTGTGAAGGAGTATTAGACGTGCATAATTAGCTCCTACCTCTATTCTAAAGCACAGGGAAGTAGAGCAGCGTGTACTTGAGCGGGTTTTTAGGGTAGTGTACTCTGAGCCTCTAGATAAAAGTTTTAGCTCATAGTTTGGCTATAGAATAAAAATAATAAGAGCAAACAGCAATGCCATGTATCATTCTAAATTGCAGTTTATATGGTCTCTTACAAGACATAATCATAAGTATAAGCTTAAAGGTCTACAAAATTGAGTCAACACAATGAACTTATGATTCTACTTGGTAGGAGGCGGATTTATAAAATTATTTAGACAACATATATAATATAACTATACATCAGGGTGACATGGATGACTTGGATGCTTGGATTATTCATAGATATTTGATGGATTATCTGTAAGATTAGCAGAGCTTTAAGATTTTGCTGCCTGTCATGGCGGTTGCCCGGGCACGCACCCCAAATGAATCCTTTTTTGTTTGTTAGATCTAGATGAAGGAATTGTAAAATGCATTACTTTTTAATAAATGTTCCTAAGTGGAAATAAACATATATGATATATTATTATATATTTCATGCAAAATATATTATAACATTTTTAAACAATGCTCTTTCATATGACTGATATGCATTTTCAGAGATTAAGGGATCATTTTTATTTTCATTATTTTTTTGTTTTTTTTGTAAAAATTTATAAAAGCAGAACAATTCCATAGAATTAGTAAAGACATGTCTTGTTCAGAATTGCTAGAATAACATTAAAAAAATATGCATTAGTGCAAAATTTTATCTCCTACATTAGGCCTAGTACCTACGTTTACACCCATGAAGGTATTTATCAAGGTATTGTTCCATGCTCACAAATACCATAATCCAACCTCTTCCACTAAAAAATGTGGTTGCAATTAAGAAATAAACGATATGTTGTGAGGTTGGGATTGAGTTAGGAATATTTGCCGATGAGATTTAGATGTCAGACCTCTGATTAATTTGTAAAATGTCTCCTAATTGCCCCCAAAATACAGTGTAGTGGTTTAAGTGAGTGGGTCTGGGGTGTTAGACCCACTCACTTTAACTGGGGTGTTAGAAAAAAAAAACTGGCACTGAAAAGTGCCTTTTCATTGTGGTCTATGGGGAACTGTGTGTTCTCTATAAATATATACTGTATGTATCTGCTTATATACATATATATGTATGTGTTAATATGTGTATATATACACACATAAACACATACATATATATGAATATATTTGTATACATATATATTTAACCATTGCTGACCATAGCTGCGCTAGTTACCCCCTCGCTGCGCTAGGTTCTCATGCCATTTCTCACGGGATAAGAACGAGGGTCCCATTGGATCCTATGGAAGCACGCTCTCGTAAATGCAAAGCTTCCCAGCAATGTGAATGCGAGGTCGCATTTGCATTGCGCTCAACTTGTAATACCAGCACACATTTGCGTGTGCTGGTATTACTGAGTGGGGCGCAAATATTGCATAAGCGATATTTTGAGCTCCACTCTTAATCTGGCCCAAAGTGTTTTCTACTTAGATTTAATTTATCACATAACTACATAAAGGACTCCACTATTTGCACACCATCAGCTTAGCGAGCCATCTGCTTGGCACTCGAGCGATATCCAACATAAATTTTATTCCACTCCCCCATAGAAGTCTATGAATTGAGCGATTTAGCAAACTTACGATATCCGTCATGCAGATGTTATCGTGCCCTAGACTATTGCACAAGCAATAAAAAATAACTTTGCTCTTGTAGTATCAGCTCAAAAATAGAAGCGCTATTGATTGCGCTCAAGTGATGTCAATGGACAATAACACTAACATTTTTGCGCAACACTTGTAATATAGACCATAGTTGTTTTTTCAGTTTTATATTAATCTCTTATATATATGTAATATATACATATATATATATATATATATTAAAAATAAACCATTCATTTGTTACTGAACAATTTTAAATTACCCAGAATTGAATTGTTACTGAGCCAGTTAGACATTCAACATCCAAAATCCTCAGGATCTTACTTAAAATGGAGTAATTAGCTGGAAACCATTTGAATTGATGGCATGTGGTACAGATGAGTTATACGTGTAGGCCAAGTGTTTAGGATTATGTCCCTGGAGGTATATGTTTTAGTACGGTTCTTATTATAGGCAGCTATAACGTAGTGTGAATTGCAGGACTAGAGGATTTGCAGCACATTTTCAGCTGCATAGTGCAGATTTTTTCAATCATCTTTCTGGATTTGAGATTTGCATCTAAGATACACATCTGGCAGGTTTTAGAAAAATATATTTTTTCTTCTGTTGATGGAAAGGGAAGGAACTAAAGGTCACAAGTTGCTTAAATTTAAGCCATTTTCACCTGAATGTCAGTACTTTCATAGACATGAAATATGCAAGAAATTCACTATTTTCCCCAGAAGGTCTACATTACAAAAATTATACTAGATGTATAAGTAATTTAATACAATTTTCCCAGAATATCTAAATAGCAACAAATTGCTCATTGATAATGCCATAAATTATGTCTGCTATAAACAGGTATTTTACAAATAGTGTATATAGAGATATAAAACAGTTTTGTCTTGTCAAATTCTCCTGTCTATCTAACAACCCCAAGCTACATATATCTTCTCTGCTCTACTATACACAAATATTCCCCTTAAAGGGACATTGAACCCAATTTTTTTCTTTTGTGATTCAGATAGAGCATGCAATTTTAAGCAACTTTCTACTTCTAATT
Source organism: Bombina bombina (assembly GCF_027579735.1). Taxonomy (NCBI): domain Eukaryota; kingdom Metazoa; phylum Chordata; class Amphibia; order Anura; family Bombinatoridae; genus Bombina; species Bombina bombina. Next base: position 937,366,672 of record NC_069503.1, read on the forward strand.
TACTCCTATTATCAAATTCTCTGCATTATCTTTTTATCTTTATTTGAAATGCAAGAATGTAAGTTTATATGCCGGCCCATTTTTGGTGAACAACCTGGGTTGTTATTGCTGATTAGTGGATACATTCACCCACCAATAAACAAGTGCTGTGCAGTGTTCTGAACAAAAATAGCTTAGATGCCTTCTTTTTCAAATAAAGATAGCAAGAGAACGAAGAAAAATTGGTAATAGGAGTAAATTAGAAAGTTGCCTAAAATTAAATTGCATGCTCTATCTGAATCAAATTAATTGGGTTTAGTATCCCTTTAAATAATATCATTCCGACAATGTCCTCTTTTTGATAAATTGTAAAATCCCCAGGCAACTTATATTGTTTGCATATTCATGGTAAAAGGAGACATGATTAGTTAAAACTGAAGTTTAATGAGTTCAGTTTTAAATAGAAGTATTTTGCAATACAATTGTTATGTGCATTCGGTTTTGTCACAAATGCAAATTTGTGACGAAACAGGTATATTCGTTTAGTTTCCACGTAATGTATATCAGAATGAATGTACCCAAAAGTTTAAAGAATGTACTATGTACAATGTACTACTGGGAGCTAGCTGCTGATTGGTGGCTGCACACACACATATATATATATTGTGTGTTTGTGTATAGAAGCAGAGATAGATCGACTCTCACGAACAGTTTTCAAATGCCAGGGTGCTGAATGTAGATAGGATATAGTAGATAGAAGACAGCACTCACTTGTCTTAAATAATTCAATAAATGCTTTTAATAAGTGCTCTCTTTGTATCTTTAGTTGAAAAGCAGGAGTGCCCATTTCTTGAGCACTATATGGCAGCAGTTTTACAACAATGTTATCCATTTGCAAGAGCACTATATGGCAGCACTATTTCCTGCCTTGTAGTGCTTCAGATGCTTACCTAGGTATCTCTCCAAAACCGGATTTTTTTTTTAAGAAGTAAATTTTTTTTTTTTTTAAATAGTATGCTCTGTCTGAATCACAAAGGAAAATGTTTGGAGATCATATTATTTTAAAATTGTATGCTCTATCTGATTAATGAAAGAAACATTTTGGGTTCAATAAGTATCATTGTACATCATCTTATACATCATCCTATAAGTGTTCATAGAATGTCTGACCATGTTTGTTCATTGTAGAAATATATACATCCCCTCTTATCCGATCTATCTCTGGATAATTATCAGCATAATAACTGCTCATGATGACCCATTTCAATATTTACACAATCATTATAAGATTTGTATTGATTCCAGAAACACTATTTACCTATAATTTTGTTTGTCACTACTTGCACAAATTTCTTTTTATTTTACAAAATTGAGAGATTAACAACACAATTATTAATGGCAGAATTTTAGAATTATTAGCACTGGAAAAAACAAAACCATCCAAACTTCTAAAAACCAAGATTTTGGTGCGGACAGACACCTGGGTCGTAAATCCGGCCCTTTCATCATAGTGTCTTTAATTCACTTTTATAAAAAAAACAACCAAACAGAAAGAGGTGCCTTATTGTTGGAGGACTTTTGGTACTTTCAGTACTATTTCTGTACATATTTTATTATTTACTTACCGTTGTTGTGATATATTTATGTATTACATTATTATTTACTTACCGTTGTTGTGATATATTTATGTATTACATTATTATTTACTTACCGTTGTTGTGATATATTTATGTATTACATTATTATTTACTTACCGTTGTTGTGATATATTTATATATTACATTATTATTTACTTACCGTTGTTGTGATATATTTATGTATTACATTATTATTTTGTCCTTAGGGAGCACCCCATACTTATTTTTAGGATTGTTTTAACATTCACATTTATGTTCTCCTTATCGTTTTTAATAGGTATTCTCTTTTTATTGCTGCTCTTAGTTTTTGCTATTTTGATGTTATCCTTTTCATTTGAAGCTTCATTTGTTGTTATTGCTTTATATTGTCAATATACCTACAAAAGAATTTCCTTTTGACAAAACAGTGATCTATGTATGAGTTGTACATCCATGAATAGACAGATGAATGGACTAATTGCATGTTACTATATTTGGATTCAGCACAAACCTATTGAATTTGATGAATCAGATTATTGTGTATAATCACTGTTTGCTACGCACTAATGATTTGCTCTAAGTGAATCCTGTGTTGTGAGTGGGATTATTTATGTTTTTGATGTTAGAATGTGCTTGTGCAGTATTATCTTATGTGAAGCACCCTCTCCTCTGATAACCTTTTAAGTTAAAGGGACAGTAAACGCCATGCATTTTTTAACCCCTTAATGACCTTGACTTACCCTGTACATCGCTGATTGTTAAGAGATTGTATGGCTATAATAGCGCCGGTCTTGCCGGTATTACACCCTCCCTCCCTCCTGAATGCTTGCTAATATAGTGAGACCGCGCTATTGAAAACGGCACCCCATACAGGGTAGATCGTTGGTCATTACAGGGGTAAAATAAAATGTTTAGTTATTTGTAATTAAACAACTTTGCAATATATTTTCATTATTTATTTCACCTCATTTTCCTGTATATTATCTCTGATTATCAGAATTTGAAATGCACCCTGCTGACTCCTCAAGACTAACTCTGCTACATATCTATCCCTAATTGGCTTTATCAGATAACAAATGCAAAGAAATGTAGTTTACCCTTACTTTATGACAAAAATGGTTTTCCAATAAAAATGTGAATTATTTCCAAAATTCACATGTATTTTATTGAAAAGTGCATAGCCCCAATGTATTGAATTGTGTGTTTTTAAAATCAAGAGTCATAGGTGGACTGCTATAACATTAGTTTATCTCAATAGGTACAGGGCAGCATTTTTCCTAGTTTATTATTCTAATATTTGTGCCATTATTTACTTTTATTGTACTCTGAATATATATATATATATATATATATATATATATATAATGTACGTGTGTAATGCAGTAACCATAAACTCAAACTTAGACAATGTAGAGTGAGTATTTGTTACTATAACATTTTTTTAAATAATTACTGTAAATATATTTATATCTATCACACATATTGAGCCATTCTTGCATGAACCTGCAGAAATATTAAAAGGACATAATACCCAGATGCTAAATCACTTGAAACTGATGCAGTATAACTGTAAAAAGCTGACAAGAAAATATCACCTGAGCATCTCTATGTAAAAAAATGAAGATATTTTTTCCTAAATATCTTCAGCTCCCCAGAGTAAGTGCTGTGTAAACAGTTATATTTCATCAGCTGTCCAGCTGCAAGTTGAAGAAAAGAAAAACAATAACCAATCAGCAGTGCTGAGGTAATGCTTTGCCTTTGCTGTGATCTCATGAGATTTCATAGAATTTACTTAAACTGAACAGGAAAATAACATAACTGTGTCTGCACATGACAGATGCTTACTGCCTAGCAAGTCCTGGGACAAGCATCCTGAATGGCTGCTTAAAGTCTCTTTACAGTGCAGTGTGAATACTTAGGAAGTTTGAGGTAAAATATCTTCCTTTTCTACATAGAGATGTTCAGTTGATATTTTCTAGTCAGCTTTTTTCAGCTTTGCTGCATTGCTTTTATGCGCTTCAACATCTGGGTATCATGTCCCTTTTGATTATGGGTTATTTGTAGAGTGCCAACAGATTCCGCAGCACTATAAACAAATGCGGAGTACAACATAACAATTATAGGGATCTAATCGATAGAGGGCCCTGCCAAGAGTTGCACTGTTGTAGTCAGCTCTTAAGAAGGTGATCTACAAACAGCTGGACTCCTAGGCTTACATGCTAAGGGGGTTCAGGGGATAGCAATGGAGGAGAGGAACTGGTATAAAGAAAGGTTAGCGTAGGTTGTATGCATCCCTGAATAGTAGAGTCTTTAGGGAGCACTTAAAGCTTTTAAAACTAGAAGAGAGTCTTGTGGAGTGAGGCAGAGAATTCCACAAGATGGGAGCCAGTCTGGAAAAGTCCTGTAAACGGGAGTGTGATGAGGTGACAAGAGAGGAGGAGAGTAGGAGGTCGTGAGCAGAGCGAAGGGGACGGGAGGGAAAGTATCTGGAGACAAGGTCTGAGATATAGGGGGGAGCAGTGCAGTTGAGTGCTTTGTATGTCAGAATGACAATTTTCTGTTTGATCCTAGAGGATCAAACAGAAGCCAGTGAAGGGATTGGCAGAGAGGTGCAGCAGATGAAGAGCGACGTGTAAGGAAGATGAGTCTGGCAGAGGCATTCATTATGGATTGTAAAGGAGCTAGGCGGCAGGTGGGGAGACCAGAGAGGACAGAGTTGCAGTAATCGAGGCGGGAAAGAATGAGAGAGTGGATTAAAATCTTAGTTGTGTCTTGTGTAAGGAAGTGTCTAATTTTAGAGATGTTTTTAAGGTGGAAGCGGCAGGCTTTAGCCAATGACTGAATGTGAGGAGTGAAAGAAAGATCTGAGTCAAATGTGACACCGAGACATCAGGCATGCGGGGTAGGAGTAATGATGGAGTTGTCGACAGTTATAGAGAGATTGGGGGTGGAGAGTTTAGAAGAAGGGGGGAAAATAAGGAGCTCAGTTTTGGAGTGATTTAGCTTTTGGAAGTGAGAGGAAATCCAGTTAGAGATGTGAGAAAGACAGTTAGTGACACGAGTTAGCAAGGAAGGAGATAGGTCTGGTGCAGAGAAGTAGATTTGGGTGTTGTTGGCATACAAATGATATTGTAAACCATGGGACTTTATTAGGGAACCTAGTGATGACGTGTAGATTGAGAAGAGAAGGGGACCAAGGACAGAGTCTTGCGGTACTCCAACAGAAAGTGGTGACGGGGCAGAGGAGGCCCCAGAGAAGGCTACACTAAAGGTACGGTTTGACAGGTAGGAAGAGAGCCACGAGAGGGCTGTGTCACAGATGCCGAACGATTGGAGGATTTGGAGCAAAAGAGGGTGGTCAACAGTGTCAAAGGCTACGGACAGATCAAGGAGGATAAGCAGAGAGAAGTGGCCTTTTGATTTTGCTGTAAGTAGGTCGTTGGTAAACTTAACAATTGCTGTCTCTGTAGAGTGATGGGGACGAAATCCAGATTGCAATGGGTCAAGGAGGGAGTTTATTGTAAGGAAATGGGATAGGCGTGCATAAGCTAGTTTTTCAAGAAGCTTTGATGCAAGAGGGAGGAGGAAAATAGGGCGGTAGTTGGATGGGGAGGTAGGATCAAGGGAAGGTTTTTTGAGGATAGGTGTGGGGACTGGGTCTCCTGATACCTTCCACCATGGTCTATTCTAGCCAAAACTAAGTCTTTTTGAAATTTGTAACTACAGTACTTGAATTCTTAAGGGGCATTTACGCCTTGTTGCCAGTCGAGCTGACAAAGATGGCTCCTCTGCTAACTGGCGGAATTTTGTTTGTATAGTTTATCCACTTTATTAAATGGTACAGAAACCTGCAGGGCAGTGTAAAGGGTTAAATGTCATGCTGTCCCCATGTACCTGGGTTTTAGGAAGGTTCTGCCTAGAACCACATACTCCACAGGGGGGGGTATTTTAATGGAGAAATGTGCATTTTACTACTTGTATTATAGACACACACTCCTCCTGCGTTTTATCGATTCTGGGCTAGATAACAAGTGGCTAATATTTGCGCATGTGCAATATTAGAATATTGCGGGCACGTTAATTTGCTCACGCATATTACAAGCTAGAATACAGAAAAATGTTTTTTTTAATGAATAGATAAAAGTGATGCATAAAACATTATTTATGTAAGAATTTACCTGATAAATTAATTTCTTTCATATTGGCAAGAGTCCATGAGATAATGACGTATGGGATATACAATCCGACTAGGAGGGGCAAAGTTTCCCAAACCTCAAAATGCCTATAAATACACCTCTCACCACACCCACAATTCAGTTTAACAAATAGCCAAGAAGTGGAGTGATAAAGAAAGGAGTAAAAAGCATCAACAAAGAAATTTGGAAATAATTTTGCCACAAAAAAGGGTGGGCCTCATGGACTCTTGCCAATTTGAAAGAAATGAATTTATAAATTCTTACATAAATTATGTTTTCTTTCATGTAATTGGCAAGAGTCCATGAGCTAGTGATGTATGGGATAGCAATACCCAAGATGTGGAACTCCACGCAAGAGTCACTAGAGAGGGAGAGTTAAAAATAAAAAAAAGCCAAATAAAAAAATATCCACAACCCAAAATCTAAGTTAATTCTCATTAAATGAAAAAGAAAAAACTTAAAACATAAGCAGAAGAATCAAACTTAATCAGCTGCCTGAAAAACTTTTCTACCAAAAAACTGCTTCTGAAGAAGCGGATACATCAAAACGATAGAATCTAGTAAATGTATGCAAAGAAGAACAGGTTACTGCTTTGCAAAATCTGAACAACTGAAGCTTCATTCTTAAAAGCCCACGAAGTGGAGACTAATCAAGTAGAATGAGCTGTAATTCTCTGAGGCGGGGCTTGACCCGACCCCAAAAAGCTGAAGGAATTATAAGCTTAACCACGAAGCCAAGGAAAAAGCAGAAGCCTTCTGACATTTCCTAGAACCAGAAAAGATAAAAAATAGACTAGAAGTCTTCCTGAAATCTTTAGTAACTTCAACATAATATTTCAAAACTCTTACCATATCCCAAGAATGTAAGGATTTCTCCAAAGAATTCTTAGAATTAGGACACAAGGAAGGGACAACAATTTCTCTGATTTATAATAACAGAAACTGTTATAAATATTATTACACTGCCACACACCCAGCTACTTCTTTATTCCACCCGGCTGATTAATCACATTTCACTATGTGGCATTCTGGTAGAAGAATCTTGATGTGGCTGAAGCAAGGGAAATACTACCTATTGGAGTATTTCATACCTGGAGTACCTCAAGGATCTGTTCTGGGTCCTCTACTATTCTCCATCTATACTTCTTCGCTGGGTAAACTTATCAACAGTTATGGCTTCAAATATCACCTTTATGCTGATGACACCCAGATCTACCTCTCTACCCCTGCTCTCTCTCCCTCTGTCCTTTCTCATGTTAGCGACTGCTTATCTGGTATTTCTTCCTGGATGGCCTCTTACCACCTAAAGATTAACATGTCCCAGACTGAGCTCCTTCTTATCCCCCCCCCTCTAGCTCTAGACTTCTGACTTCTCTATCCCATTTCCCCATCGCCCCAAGTCCACTGCCTCGGAGTTACACTTGACTCAAATCTTTCCTTCGTCCCCCAATCCAATCGCTTTCTACATCCTGCCGCAACCATCTACACAATATTTCCAAGATTCTCCCTTTTCTGAGCGCTGACACCACAAAGCAAATAATCCACTCCCTTGTTATTTCCCGACTTGACTACTGCAATAACCTACTCGCTGGCCAGCCAGGCTGATCCACCTTTCCCTTGCTCTGTATCTGCTGCACCTCTCTGCGAGTCTCTTCATTGGCTCCCCATTCACAGCAGAATTAAATTCAAAATTCTCACCCTTACATACAAAGCTCTCACCAACGCCGCTCCCCTCTACCTATTCTCTCTAATACACAAGTATACTCCAGCCCACCCACTAAGATCCAACAATGACCTGCTCCTTGCATCCGCAACTATCACCTCCTCTCATGCTAGACTGCAGGACTTCTGTCGTGCAGCACCTATCCTCTGGAACACTCTCCCTCGTGCTGTCAGGCTTTGCCCTAATCTTTCTTCCTTTAAATGTCCCCTGAAGACTTTTCTGTTCATGGGAAGACTACCACCCAACTCAATAATAAATTAATTTCACTTACCTAACATTTCCCTCATCTAACTCTGTATTAACATCTTTCTCAATCTTGCAGTCCAACCTCCTACCCTTCTAGATTGTAAATTCCCACGGGAATAGGTCCCTCAATCTCTCCTGTATGTGTTTGTAAATTTTGTCCTGTCTTATACAAGTCTTATATTGTTTTAAATTAATTGTATCCATGGACAGCACTGCGGAATATGTTGGTGCTTCATAAATAAAGTATATAATAATAATAATGCATAGTGCCTACTGTAAAATTTGATGAAAGCTGGTCTGAAGTTGTTTTTCAGGGTTTAGACTAAGCTCCTTATTTCCAATGAAGGGTCATCTTAATGCTACAGGATACAAAGACGTTTTAGACAATTGGGTGCTTCAAACATTGTGGCAACAGTTTGGCCCTTTCCTGTTCCACATCACTGTGCTCCTGTACACAAAGGGAGGTCCATGAAGTCATGGTTTGTCAAGTTTGATCTTGAAGAACTTGAGTTGCCTCCACAGAATCCTGACCTCAAACCCATTTAAACAGCTTTGGAATCAATTTGAACTCTGATTGCGAGGCAGACTTTGTTGTCCAACATCTGTGACCTCAAAGATGTTTTTTAGCTGAATGGGCACACAGTTCCCACAGAATCTTTACAGAAGAGCTGGGGCTATTATTTAAAAAAAAAATGATATTTTTTAATAAAATAAATATATTAACTCCATATTAATGTCAATTTTTTTGGAATGGGATTTCCAGCAAGCTCATATAGGTGTGATGGTCAGATGTAAATACACAATCCCTTAATATGGTTCCATGTCCTTCTAGGGTATGAGGTATTACAATAGGGATTGCACTCACATGTCTACTAAATTAATTTAAGAAGTGACAATCCTTTCAAAAGACAAATATATAATAAGACAACGTCATTGAAAGATGATTATTGCCATAGTAATAATGGAGTAGACAAGTCTTACCACTGTCATTTTGTTAGCAAAATATATAGTATCAACTTTAGACAAAAGATTAGTTATAAAACTTAAAAGGGATGTAGTGTGCTCCTCTGCTTGTTGTATTTTAGAAAATCTTACCATAGCATGAGACATGAAGTCAGAAACTCTTGGTAAAACATCAAACGCTGTTTCAATGTCACATACATTCTGGTTGTTGGCTCTATCATGGTCACTTTTCTAGCTTTTAATTTAAAATTGTAATTTCTCAAAAGCATCTGTCTGGTGAATTGAAAGGCTTAGCTAGTGCTAGATATGTTTTTTTTACAGCAAGAAGACTTGTATAGACAATGGAATTGTGAGCCAGAAGTTAATTACAGGTTACTATCTATTTGGTAACAGTGATCGCAGTCTGCAGTCCAGACACAATAAATCCTAGTATAAAAAAAGAAAAAAAATGTGTGACATTGTGCCAGAACATGAATAATATCTTACAGACATATTATGAAGTTCTATTCACACTGTTAAAGTAACATTCTAATGCAGAATGACATGCACTAATTCATTAGATCATGTAACTTCTGCGTTAGTAATCCTAGCTTAAAGGGACAGTAAAGTCCAAATTAAACTTTCATGATTCAGAAACAGCATGTCATTTTAAACAACTTTCCAATTTACTTTTATCGCCTAGGTAGGCTTATAGGCTGATTTCTAAGACTATGTAGTCCACCTCTTATCTCACACTCTGGATGTGAAAGCTAATAACATGTACTGTTTGTTCATGTGTGCCATATAGATAACATTGTGCTCACCCCAGTGGAGTTATTTAGGAGTCAGCACTAATTGCCTGAAATGCAAGTCTGTCAAAAGATCTGAGATAAGGAGGCATTCTGCAGCAGCTTAGATACAAGGTAATTACATAGATAAAAAGTATATTAATATAACAGTGTTGGTTATGCAAAACTGAGAAATGGTAAATAAAGGTATTATTTATCTTTTTAAGCAATAACATTTGTAGTATTGACTGTCCCTTTAATACCCTATTTTCAGTGTAATGTACCTTAAATTCACTTTCATTTTCATATGCATAGGTTTTCCTTTCCAAGTAATTAGAGTTTTGAGTATTTTGATAAAAGCTCACTACCTTTTTATTTGTGAGAAAAGACAATGAGATCTATATGGAGGAAATGCTTACATAATTATGCTGGGATTTGAGAGACAATTTTATACACCACCATGTTTATCCCATAGGTGTGCGCAGTATGCTGCATAAGGGTGTGCACCCACTGTAATTCTGCACTAACTATATATTTATAACATGTAAGTGTACATTAACCATGAGCACCCACACGCACAAGCATATTCACATGTTCTCATATATACACTTTGACACTCACGCACACTGATTATAAACACATATATACACATACAAACTTACTCCACCTCTCATGACCAAACACCTTCTGACTTCCCCCTCCTATGCACATATTTGTTTTCACTCCCCTCTCACATGCCCATACCCCCCCCCCCCAAGCCCCCTCTGCATTCTAACCTAATTGCTAATTAAGGTGCGCAGCAGCAATGCACTTTAAGTAGATGGCAGGAATATGACAACACATCATATCCCCTGCTTCCGTCACTGATTGGCTGCTTTATGCCGAAATGTCCTGCAAGAAAGCCTGGAAAAACAAGAGCCAGGATCCACAAAGGACCTCTCAAAGTCAAAGGGAAGGGCCCTGTGTGACGGGCATGGAGCCATTTTGAGGAGATCTTTGATCTCCCTATCGGCCCTTTTAAATGCTACAGCCTCCTGTATATCTTTATTTAAATCTCTCAAAACTTATATATATATATATATATATATATATATATATATATATATAGTGAGTGTATGTGTAGTGTGCGTGCATATGAGTGTGTGAATGTAGTGTATGTGTAGTGTGCGTGCATATGAGTGTGTGAATGTAGTGTATGTGTAGTGTGCGTGCATATGAGTGTGTGAATGTAGTGTATGTGTAGTGTGCGTGCATATGAGTGTGTAAATAAGGTAGTGTATGTGTAGTGTGTGTGGCTGCATATGTGTGTGAATAATGTAGTGTATGTGTAGTGTGCGTACATATGAGTGTGTGTATGTGGTGTATGTGTAGTGTGCGTACATATGAGTGTGTGTTGTGTGCTTGCATATGAGTGTTTGTATGTGGTGTGCATGCATATGAATGTGTGTATATGGTGTATATATGGTGTGCGTGCATATGAGTGTGTGTATATGTGTGGTGTGTGTATATGTAGTGTGCGTGCATCTGAGTGAATCTGTGGTGTGTGTGTGCATATGAGTATGTGTATATATGTAGTGTGCCTGCATTTGAGTGTGTGTGTATGGGAGGGTCACTTTTTTTAAAATGCCTGGGTCTAGTTTTGGTCCCAGGCTGGCCCTGCCTGTAACGGAAACGTTTTTTCACTGTAAGAGCAATAAAATTGAGGAACTCATTACCAAAGAAGGTAGTGAATGCCAATACCCTAGACACATTTAAAAATGGTTTGGGTACATTTCTGTCTAGAAACAAAATTCATGTACATGATCGCTTGTATTAAATGGGGTCACCTTTTAGTGGGATTATTTAAGCTTAATTGGAACTTTTTGTAAGTATTTTAGATTTGTATAGGTTGAACTCGATGGACTTCAGTCTTTTTTCAACCTCATCTACTATGTTACTATGTTACTTTCCAATATACTTCCATTATCAAAACTAGCACAGTCTTTTTTATATGCACTCTTTGGGCCCAATTCTATAAAGTTGGTGAGATTCTATAAAAATGCTCACCAGCCCTTCTATTTCTCTGGTGAAATTCTATAAAGCCACTTTTTACCCTGAAAACATGGTGTCTCGCAAAGGGGCTTATACTGTATTTTTGTATGGGGAGGAGATGCATACATTAAAAGAAGTATACAATTACATTTGTAATTTAAAAAGCATACAAAACAAATAATTGAACCATTCACACAAAAATACGCAGCAAAAAAATTGTATTGTTAAGATGCATCAAAAATCGTATCAAAATTGTTCATCAAAATTGTTCATTGTGTAAATATGTAAATATGCATAGCATAAATCGTAATTTAGTTGAAATAATTTTTATTGTTTTCCTTATAAGCAACATCATCATATTCACAACAACATACACAGATAGAAAATATCATCTAACAATCAGTAGCCTAGTCTCAAGTACTAACTCAGCATAATATAAATCAGTTCGAGAGCAGATTATTGTACTTTGTTGATCTTAAGTGAACCCCGAAATGCTGAGATCTGGACCACTCTATGTTGTTGTCCTCTATAACTGTGTAGCTCTGCACACTCATATAGATAGCAGCATGAGAATAAAAAGAAAGGAAATATTGAAAAACAAAATGTATTTAAACAATAACAGTATTAACCTATATTAAAAATGTCATAACCGTAATCTTGCTTGCAGTATTTATATTTGTTCACATGGTTTAGAAAGTAATATGAATAAAATTACTTTATGAAATAATTTCTGTCGTACAACACTGGGAGGAGGTGAGCCAGTCTCTAGCTCAAACCAAACCTAACCTAACCCATTCTATGCCATGATATCTAGGAAAGCCCAGGCACCTCACCACTCCACCCGGATGTCCGTTTCTCTCATATTCCAGTAGAACCAGCTCTTATGAAAATTGGCATTAGTGCCCTGTAGCCATGAGGTGTGTTCCGACATGGTGTATGCAGTTCTAATTTTTTTCTAGTATCTCTATCCAAGTAGGCACCCCCACCTTCCAATACTTGGCCACACAAATTCTGGTAGCCGTACATAAGGTTCTAATAAACGTCTTTATAGCTGAATTATATATTGGTATACGTTCGTTCAAAAGAGACTGTGCCATCATGAGGCTTATATTTTCGGATAGTACTGTACTTAGTAGAGATGAGAGCCTGGACCAGATCAGCTGTACCTTGGGGCATTCCCACCACATGTGAACATAGGTACCCATCTCGGAGCATCCTCTATAGCATTGCCTGGTAGATGCTAATGAGAAGTGTAAGGTTTTAATAGGGGTTATATACCACCGAAAGGCAGTCTTAATACAGTTTTCTTTAAAGTCCGCACTAATCAGCCCCTTGCTAGAATCCTTGATAATTGCATCCCAATCACTTACTGGGAATTCCCTACCTAAGGCTTTTTACCATTTATTAATCAGTGGGGTTTTGTTATCATATCTATTTTTTTGTATGGTTAGGTATAAATGTGAGATCATTTTCTTATTTCTAGTCTTGGTGATACTAAAGTGTTCTAGAGTGGTTAACTTTCTTGTGAAAGGGAGGGGTAGGTATCTGTGTATTGCTGATGACACTTGCAAATATAGAAACCAATGTAATTTGTGGTGTTTAAGTCTACCCTGAGCCTGGTTAAATGGAATGATCTTTCCTCTGTCTAATATGTCTGCCACCCTATAAAGCCCCTTGTTTCCCCATTTCCCTAGTTGGTTGTGGATCTCTTTTGGGAGTAGGGTTTTGATTGGTCTGGCTGTCGAGTTTTGTGGGATCAGTTGAAGGGATCTAGTCAGAGCCAACCAGATCTGTAGCGACTCCTTTGTAGCGGGTAGGTCAGTTGCATTTGAGACAAATCCCAAAGTATATCTGTTGGACAGTCATATCCTCCCATCTCTGTCTCTATGACAGTCCATATAATGTCGCCTGAGTTCTTATTCAATCCTGAGCTAGTGGGGCTGCCTGGTAATATTCCAACAAGTTCAGTACTCCTACCCCTCCCACTTGTTTGTGTTGTTGCAATATCCGAGAAGCTATCCTAGCAATTGTGTTGCCCCTTAAGAAGCTAATTAAATCTTGTTGTAGTCTGTGTAAGTCCGGAGTGGGAATTCTAATCGGAAGGGCCCTGAAAAGATATAGTAGTTTTAGGAGTATAGTCATCTTAATGGCGGAAAGGAGACCATACCACGAATATTGTTTATGTTTCCATCTACCTAAGTCCGTCCTCATTTTTTATATAAGGGAATGTAGTTTAATTTATATAGCTCCTTGTAGTCATGGGAGAGTTTAACTCCTAAATATTGTATCGCTTTTTTTGCCCAAGTGAAGGTAAAATTTGCTTCAATTAATTTTTGGGTATGTCTGGGTAGAGCAATCGGTAATCCTTCAAATTTGTCATAAATCATAATTTAAGTGCACTTAATGTGCAAATAAACACAAACAAATTTGTAATGATTATAGCCTGAGGAAACAGCCCCTAGGAGGCTGAGAAATGCATCGTATTTTAATAAAGAATATTTTTAACTGTACACTTGCTTTGTGGTGTATTACATTGATACACCATTTTTGGGTATTTTGGATCACGTTGGTTGCTGCTTACTGCCTGCTGGAGTTATCAGTTAGCTGGGTGGCTGTGAAGCCCCAGTCCGCCTATACCGCACCTGGATGTGCTTTCCTTCCTGTAAGTGCAATCAATCTTTTTCTTTTTGCCCTGGTTCAAACATTACTGGGCTATGGTTGTCTGTTCTTTGTTTTCACACAGACAATAGGAGTGTTCCTCCAAGGTCAACTGACCGGACATCATTGCTGGCGGTACACAGTGAGCTGGACTACTGCAAAGTTCCAGCCTGATCCACTAGCACCGTTGGGTGCTTTATGTTTGTGAGTATTACCTGTTATCTTGCATAAACTTTTACCCGTTTCAGTGGTACTAGGCCATGGTAGCGCCTCTATTCTTTTTCTGCAGATCATTATACATCAGGTTTTGACTGTCCTTTGACAGAAAGCTACCGCACTTTGGATTCTATGGACTTTTGTGTGTAGTTGGTATATGGTATATGTGATATATATTTATCATTGGTTTGTATTGGTACTGTTTAGTGAGTAGAAAGCGCCCCCTTCTGGGTCTGGGTGTACATTTGTACACTATTCTCTATTCCACAAATTTCTGTACGTGCGCATTTCAGATAATTGTCTCAAGGCCTTTAACCTGTAATCACTATAGTCTTGGACGACTATGGCACCGCCTTTATCTGCTGGGCGTATGACAATGCGATGATCATGGGTTAAAGTAGTGAGTGCTTTTCATTCACATTCTGGTAAATTAGAAAAATTACATTCACCAGATTTAGTTTCACAGTCATGTTTGAGAAGTCTATAAAAACTCTTAATAGAAGGGTTAGTCGTCTGTGGATCAAACCTAGAAGGAGGTTTGAATCTGCCAGGGTTAGATATGGGTTTTACATCCTTGAAATATTCCTTAATATTAAGATTTCTTTGAAATCTATAAATATCTACAATAGTCAGAAAATTGTCATGTTTAGGGGTTGGAATAAATCATAGTCCCTTGTCAGATAGTGGTCTTGTCCTGAGGTTGAAAACTATGTTGGGCGTTTTTTGGGATTGATTTTTTTCTTTGTGCCCCCCTCGTCTAGTGGGAAGCCGTCCCGTTTTTTGACTGTGTCAAAGGTGGCTTATTCGCTGATCTTGTAGTGATACCTATATGTGTATCCCCAGTTTCTATCTGTGTTTTATCAGAGTCTCCTTTAGAGGAGTCACCTCCACTAGTATCAACAGTGTCTATATCTGTTCTGTTTCTGAGATTCTTACATCTGGGTCTAAATGTCCTAATGTTGTCATCTTTGCCATATAGCGATAATCTATCTTTACTGTAGTTAGTTTTTTGTTTTTAAATGCAAGCATCTCATTGTTGTACTTAGTGACTAGAATTTCAAGCTTAGTGACCCAATCTTCAGTTTTGTCCTCAATGAGGACCTGATAATTATGTGATTTGATAATATCAATTTCAGCCTGGATCTTTCTTTCTAGTCTTCTAACCTCTTAAATGGTGAGAAGGATTAAATCATAAGAGCGCTTGTTCAAAATAGAACACCATTTTCTCCAGAACTCAGGGTCAGAACGACCTAGTGTGGGAACATTACATATTCTAAAACCCCTTGGTATTTGCTTATTTTTGTGATAACATGACAGATAAACAGCATGTAAATTGAAATCAATGTTACATTTTCTCAGATTAATAAATGTCAATGGATATATCTCCCCTCAGCTCACGAATATCAGTGGTGGTACGGATCCTCTCAGCATCTTCATCTGTAAATTCAAAAGTGAGAATATTAACAACATCCTCATCATAAGCATGTGCCTCAGTAATAGGTGAGGCCTTCCAAGCTCCAATATTCATACCGTGTACAGTGAAAAAAATCAGAAGTTTCCACAAGGATGTCAGTGTATAACAGCTCCTTCAGTGGTTCAAAAAAGGCAAGTCCTTTTTATTGTGGATAGCAATAGTGCTAGGTGCAAGGTCCAAAAGTAAAGATACAAAGTCCAAAGTGAGGGCCTGCACTCTAATCCTCCAGTTGAGGGTAAATAAGTACCAGGGTGCTATGTCAAACAATAGACAAAGTCCAAGGGTAAAGACAGCACTCACTGGATTTCATAAAAATTAACTTTTATTCAAAGATGAATCATAAAAGGTCCCATAACGTTTCGGTGCCTGACTGGCACCTTTATCAAATGGATTCACCCAGCATGTAGGTAGATGGTATATCCTGGCATCCGGCAAGTCGGTTAAAAAGAAAGAGATGCAGCAGACTTAAATACCTGATTTGGCATAGAGTTCACAAGTAAGCAAACACTGTTTTTGGCTCCAGCTTGAGTGTGCAAGTAACCACGCCCCTTCCGGTCCATCCACTTCATGCCCATTGGATTGTGTCATGCTCTCAACAAAAACACCCTTTTCTGGTGTAGAGAGCACACACATGGCTAATTAGCATACATCATACTGCACATGTCACTGCAGTGGAGGGGAGAGAGCAGCTTGTGAGCTACTTACAAAGATACACAAAGGCCTTGTCAATCCCCCAGCAGACCCATTGTATCTGCCAGGGGAACAATATTTTCGGGCATTGCTGAGTACATTGACTATCATCTTCAACCTGTGGTACGTAACTCATTCTCATATTTACAAGACTCTACTAGCATGATTTACAAGTTGCAGCAACACATAACTCTACAGAAAAGTGACATATTGGTTACTATGGATGTTGACAATCTCTACATGGTAATCCCTCATGTAGTGGGCTTGGAGACTGTCAGATCCATAGTGAGGGAATCTAGTCATTACACAGGCCCTTTGTTAGAATTCTTAATTGAGCTCATGGAACATTGCCTTACAAGAATTACTTTAAATTTGAAAGGGACTTTTTTTCTCCAGTTGCCAGGCATGGCCATGGGGTCTAACATGGCCCCGACATATGCCAACTTTTTAAGCTTGTATGCGAGCTTTACACCATTAACCATTATCCCATCCTTATATCTCCTTTTACACTAGGTATATAGACAATCTTTTTCTTATTTGGACAGGGACAGCCAACCAATTGGAACAGTGGGTATATGGTTTGAATAGCACTAACTCCCCCCATTAGATTCAAGTTGGAATATGAATTGAATAGTGTACATTTTCTTGACCTTAACGTTTTTAAAGTCGACGATAACGGAAGTTAGGGTTTTGGTCCTTCACTATTCACAAAAGCTACCAATAGGAATTCCCTATTACTATCTACTAGTTGCCATCCCAATCACCAAAAAATGGGAATTATTTCTTCACAGATTACTAGGGTGGTACGCAATAACTCTGAACCTGAAATTCTTCAACAACAGTAGAATGTGATGTGTGACAAGTTGTATGCAAGAGGGTATTCAACAGTTGACTCTTTTATATAGAAACTAGATGACCAGAATCAGGAAACCCTTCAGGCAAGGAACAAGACACACAAGACCATCAACACTCCCAAACTGAATTTTATCACAACCTATACGCCAATTCGCAAACACATACATGAAGTTGTTTGTGACACATGGGACATTCCACAGACAGATAAGAATCTGACTAGCAGGAAAATGAAACCACTCCGGATGGTGAATCGAAGGGCTAGTAACATCCATGATATCTTGGTCAAAACGGACCCCACAGAATCTTACCAGAAGGAGACTTGGTTGAAGTCTGCACAACAGGGATCTTTTAAATGCGGTGACTGCATTACATATAATGGGATGTCAACATCCCCACACCAACAGAAGATTCGAGATTCAACACAGATTGTCGTGCAACAGCAATTATGTGGTGTACATCCTTATTTGCCCCTGCTCCCTGTTTTATGTGGGTAAAACGATAACCACCTTTAGGAAGAGAATGGCCAACCATCGGCGTGCCATCAGGGAAGCAATTAAGAACAGATCCTCTGACCAACCGGTGGCCCAACATCTTGCCCTTAACAAACACAGTGCTTCCAGTCTCAGAACCATGATCATTGATCACATCCCTCCCATGACAAGAGGGGGTGACCGAGGGATACGACTGTTACAACTTGAAACCAAGTGGATATACACTCTTGACACAGTGGAACCGAGGGAGCTCAATGTCAAGATGGACTTTGGTCCTTTAATTGGATAGCTCCTACATTATCTTGATGTGGTCATTTCCAAGCGTTTCTACATAAATTGGCATATTTAGTTCCTATTCTTCACCTGATTGGGATGTGTCTGCCAGTTTCCACTGCCATTGCCATGATATAACAAGGTTGTAAAATGACTCCTATGGGTCTCTAAATATCCCTCCATACACATCCAGACAGCTACGACATACTGCCTATATGTTTATACATTTTCTATTTGTCCTGATCAATACCATGTACAGTGTGTGATTTTTCGTGCATTTGTTTTTCTAACATATGCACTTTTTAACCTCAGAATGCTACAGTGCTCACAAGCTGCTCTCTCCCGTCCACCACAGTGACATGCGCACTATGATGTATGCTAATTAGCCATGTGTGTGCACTCTACACCAGAGAAGGGTGTTTTTGTTGAGAGCGTGACGCAAACCATTGGGCATGAAGTGGATGGATCGGAAGGGGCGTGGTTACACGCACACATGCGCCCGGAGCCGAAAACGGCATTTGCTTACTTGTGAACTCTATGCCAAGTCAGGTATTTAAGGCTGCTGCATCTCTTTCTTGTTAACAGACTTCCCGGATGCCCAGATATACCATCTACCTACATGCTGGGTGAATATATTTGATAAAGGTGCCAGTCAGGCACCGAAATGTTATGGGACCTTTTATGATTCGTGTTTGAATAAAAGTACATTTTTATGAAATCCAGTGAGTGCTGTCTTTACCCTTGGACTCTGTGTATCTTTTGACATAGCACCCTGGTACTTATTTACCCTCAACTGGAGGAGTACAGGCCCTAACTTTGGACTTTATATATATATATACCCCTTTAAGAACATAAAGAGAGGAATATCATAAAGCGCCCCCCAAAAAATAGCAAATCCATCTGTACAAGTAAAAGCAAACTTTATTGTATCCATTTTAAGTGGTAATGTTAGCCCATACACCACAGCCAGATATATATAACCAGCCTATTTCATGTATCCAGAGTGGATCCTACATGTTTTGTGCCAGGCACGAAACATGTAGGATGCACTGGATACCTTTTTTTTGGTCCATTGGCTTCTATTGGGGAAAAAGGTTATCATGCACAATATTCTAAGTTCAGCTTTTTACGCACATCGTGTTAGCACAAGAGCCAAAACTGTTTACTTTCAACTTGTAATATGAACGCTACCCGACGCACGCAAGAATCTTACTTCTAGTGGAGTTAGCGCTCGAGCGGGAGTGTTAAATACCGCTCCTCTTGTAATCTGGTCCTAAAAGGGATAAAATATTAAAGTACGTTGTCCCTTTAACCCAGAACATATAATTTTGTTTGTCACTAATCCTGTGCATTTGATTTGGTTGTTGGATTACAAGATAGTAAGATTAACAAGACATATAACAATTGTATGTTGTTTTAAGGAGATAGCATTTATGAGCTTCAGGGGTATTAATGGCAAAATAATTTAAGGATAGTAATCACCTGAAAAACACACTGATAATACCGTCCAAAGTTCAAAAACTTATCTGCTGAAAACAAGTGCAAGATTGTCATTGATTTATGCAAAGGGTTAAAGCCATAAGAATAGTCCTGCTTTGGTACCACAAGCACCACAAGAGAGCAACATAGCTGGTGATTAGTGGGTGGTGCAATTGTTGCTCCTAATTATAATTATTATTTTGATCAGGTATTTGTAGAGCACCAACAGGTTCTTCAGCGCTATGAACATGGGTGGTATATAAAAAAACGATTACAGGGATCAAAATGGGAGAGAGGGTCCTGCCGAAAGTTGCACTGTTGTTGTCAGCTCTTATGAAGGTGAACTACAAACAGCTGGGCTCATAGGTTTACATGCCCTGGGGTTTTAGGGGATAGCAGTGGAGATAGGAAGGTTAGAGTAGGTTGCAAGCGTCCCTGAATAGTAGAGTCTTCAGGGAGCACTTGAAGCTTTTAAAACTAGGGGAGATTCTTGTGGAGCGAGGCAGAGAGTTCCATAAGATGGGAGCCAGTCTTGAGAAATGTTGTAGACGAGAATGCGAGGAGGTAGCAAGAGAGTAGGAGATCATGAGCGGAGCGAAGGGGGCAGGAGGGAGAGTATCTTGAGACAAGTTCTGAGATGTAGGGGGAGCAGTGCAATTGAGGGCTTTGTGTGTCAGAGTGAGAATTCTGTGTTTAATCCTGGAGGAAAGAGGTAACGGGGCAGAGGATACCCTAGAGAAGGCTACACTAAAGTTATGGTTAGACAGATAGGGAGAGAACAAGAGAGAGCTGTGTCACAGATGCCGAAGGATTGGAGGGTATGGAGTAAAAGATGGTGGTTGACAGTATCAAAGGCTGTAGACAGATCAAGGAGGATAAGTAGAGAGAATTGGCCTTTTGATTTTGCTGTAAGTAGGTCGTTGGTAACCTTAACAATTGCTGTCTCTGTTGAGTGAAGGGGGCGAAATCCAGATTGCAGTGGGTCAAGGAGGGAGTTTAATGTAAGGAAATGGGATAGACATACTTATACTAGCTTGTCAAGAAGCTTTGAGGCAAGAGGTAGTAGGGAAATAGGGAGATTAACAAGACATATAACAATTGTATGTTGTTTTCAGGAGATAGCATTTATGAGCTTCAGGGGTAATAATGGCAAAATAATTTAAGGATAGTAATCACCTGAAAAACGCACTGATAATACCAAAGTTCAAAAACCTATCTGCTGAAAACAAGTGCAAGATTGTAATTAATTTATGCAAAGGGTTAAAGCCATAATAAAAGTCCTGCTTGGGTACCACAAGTACCACACGAGAGCAACATAGCTAGTGATTAGTGGGTGGAGCAACTGTTGCTCTTGCTTAAAGAATATAATTACCACTGTGAAATAACTACAGACACACTTTGAAACTGCAAGACTTATTTTACATTAAAAAAAATAACTGTAATTTGTATTTTGTACTTTGACTCAATATTTACACAATTATAGATATATGATGAGTATGATTTTTACATTATACTTTTAATACAATTTGTATTTTGCACTTTGAGTAAGATTTCTGCTTTGCACTTTAAATACAACTTTTTTTTTGTATACTTTGGGCTCGTTTCCATTGAGGTGGTAAAGTTTGAAAACTTGTGATAAAAACATTTATCTTGATTAAATTCTATGGAAAATTTTTATATTACCACACGTTTTCAATCTTCACCAACTTGGAAACTAGCCCTTGTGTGCATATTACAAGTTGAAAGTAAACATGTTAGAGTGAGTTAAAGGGCCATAATACCCAAATGTTTAAATACTTGAAAGTGATGCAGTATAGCTGTAAAAAGCTGACTAGAAAATATCACCTGAACATCTCTATGTAAACACAAAAGATATTTTACCTAAAAAAATCCTCAGTAGCCACATCGCATTGTAAAGGACTTCTAAGCAGCAAATCAGTATGTCTGTCCCGGGACAGCTAAGGGATTGAGCCTTGTGCACTCTAATCTTATTTCCCTATTCAGTGTAAAGAAGTTTACAATAAAATCTCATGAGAGTTAAGTGAAATCTCATGAGATCACAGTAAAAGAGTTCATGACCTCAGCACTGTTGATGCTGATTGGCTGCTGTTCATTTCTTCATTTTTTTTTTTACCTGCAGCTGGGCTGCAGCTGAGTATAACATTTCACACAGAACTTACTCTGCTTAGCTGAGGAAATTGGGAGGTAAAATATCTTCCTTTTTTACATAGAGATGCTCGGGTGATATTTTCCTGTCAGCTTTTTACAGTTATACTGCATCAGTTTCAAGTGATTTAGTATATTAGTATTTTGTCCCTTTAAGACCTTGTGTAAAGTGTATGTATTAAAGGGACACTGAACCCAATTTTTTTCTTTCATGATTCAGATAGAGCATGCCATTTTAAGCAACTTTCTAATGTACTCCTATTATCAATTTTCTTCATTCTCTTGCTATCTTTATTTGAAAAGCAAGAATGTAATTTTAGAAGCCGGCCCATTTTTGGTTCACAACCTGGGTTTTCCTTGCTGATTGGACAACACCAATAAACAAGTGCTGTCCAGGTCTGAACCAAAAATTGAGCTGGCTCCTTAGCTTAGATGCCTTCTTTTTCATATAAAGATAGCAAGAGAATGAAGAAAAATTGATAATAGGAGTAAATTAGAATTGCTTAAAATTGCATGCTCTATCTGAATCATGAAAGAAAAAAATGTGGGTTTAGTGTCCCTTTAAATAAAATGTGCATAGACTCACAGTGATACAGCTCCTTGTGGAAAGTGCTCGTGAAGACCTGGGGGTAGCTGCCAAACTCCCCAAATAGCATATATTCAATCAATGGTCGGTCCACAGCACTTAAATAAAAGTTCACTTTATTGAATACAGATAAAACAAAGAAAGTGACGTTTCAGAGTTGCCGCTTTAAATTGTATGATTAAAGGGGCAACCCTGAAACTTCACTTTCTTTGTTTTATCTGTATTCAATAAAGTGAACTTTTATTTAAGTGCTGTGGACCGACCATTGATTGTATTTATTAAAATGGGCACTAAACACATCACACATGCATTAAAGAAAAGTGTAACACACATATATACACTACCTGATAAAAAAAAATATTAATATAAATATTAATAAAAAATGTATAAGGGTTAAAAGGGATTTGCTATATGACAAGGCGTTTTACTGTAAAGGGCTATAATGTATATACATATGTCTAAATATGTGTATGGGTCTATATGTGCACACATGTATATACATGTGTATTTATGTGTTTATTTATGTATATACATACATATAAACACACACACACACATACACTGCACAAAAATCCCCAAATGGATGGGGATTTTGACCCGTGTACACAGAGTTTAGGACTAGTATATATATATATAAAAATAAGAATAAAATGTTCCTGTACGTAAAGAACATTGGAATGTAAACTATGCAAAACTACCTTCAATTTTAGCACTGAAGGTCTTACACGGTGTCAGGTTAGCTCTCGAGCAATAAGTGTTACTGTTGGGGTTTTTAACAGCACACTTCATTGAAGTCTATGGGGAGAAGTTAACACGGCTGCAATATCCGAAGTCCTGAAGTTAGCACACATCAGGTTTTCCTTAAGTGCTAACTTTTTACTTTCAACTTGTAATATGGGAAAAAATCCAATAGTGCACCACTTGTAATATGGCCCAAAGTCTTTAAAGGGATGTAAAACCCCAATTTTATTCTTTCATGATTCAGATAGAACATACAATTTTAAATAACTTTCCAATGTATTTCTGGTACGAAGTTTTCTTTGTTTTCTTGTTATCCTTCAAGTTCAGGAATGTGCACGCATTCCCAGTACTAAACGTCAGCAGCTTTGCAACACTGTTATACATTAGTAAAAGCACTTGATGGCAGCACTATTTCCTGTCATGTAGTGCTGTAGACATATGCAGGCTAACTAACTAGATATCTCTTCCACAAAGAATAACATGAGAATTAAGTCAAATTGATAATAGATTTAAATTGGAAACATTTTTTTAAATTGTATTCTCTGTCTGAATCATGAAAGAAATTTGTGTTTACAAGTTTAGCACAAAAATGCAAGTTATGGAAAGTTGTAGTAGGACCACAATTTATATCACTTGCATTTTTGCGCTGGTATTACACGTCCATTAATATATATTTTGTGTGTGGTAGTATATTGCATGCTACAGCATTCATGTGGGATTGAGCAGTTGAATTCTTTCCCACATATAACTGATTTCTATGACGGCCGCAAAAAAATTCATGTTGGATAACAGGAATAACACTAACGAGCTTGTGGTAGCAATTAGCGCTTATAAAATTTACCAGAGATCAGATCTCTGGTTAATTTTATAAATGTCCACTAAATGTAATGAACTGCAATAAAATGGAGGACACTCATCACTGAGGGAACAAGTGTGTAACTGAAAGAAGGTTCCCCTCAGAAACAAGTAACTAAGTTTCCCTTCCCACTTACAGTGCAGAAGGTGCTCTGGTAAATATGTCCTCTCTCTACAAACAGGAGTTTAGCTTAGAGTGTCAATGTGTCCTCACTAAGAGAACCTTAACATGTTATTAGAATATTATTTTGGGGGTGTCTATTTTTACATTCTTTACACTCTCCCCCACAAACTTTTATGTCGTCCTCGACATATGCCAACACTGTATGGTAAAACAATATGTGCTTGCTGTCTGACAACACCGTTGGGTAGTCAGGAGTACGTGTTACCAGAGGAAACATCCTCTCTGTGACAGTTACTCCCATATTCACAAAGTCACAATTTCTCACTAGGCCTATTGAGCGCTATAGTACCTGGTGAGGTATTCTTGCTCTTACAGCAAACTATTTGGTAAACCCCTTTCCTCACTTACTTGTGTAAGTTACTGTAGTCAGACTAAAGATGGTGGTAACCTAGAGTACACACTCTTACTCTGTCCCTTTACTTGACCCAGCATGGTGGAAGATTAGATACACATTCACCATGTCAGTTTATAATTTCAACCAATACCTTTGGGTGAACTTTTCCTATCTTACCTAGTTCCATCATCTCAAAATTACTGCTTTTGCTTTACCATTTGTACATCTTTAACATTTGCTCTGTACATGAATAATTGCGGCATAATTTTATCTGCAAATATTAGAAAATTAAACCTGACAGATTTACCAATGTTTAGAATCTACATCAAAACAATCTGGATCTAGATACCAATCAGGGTAGACAGGTAAAACATTTCAACACTGTATGGCTTGTACTGTTGGATCTCTGGAAACTATGCTGGGTTGACCTAAAGTATCATAAGTCAAAGTCTTTGGTTGTCTCCTTTCTCTGCTGGATTTTAGTCTTTTTAGAGGAATGGTATCTGAATAGTCCTCATTTTCATCGCTCACACTTTCAACTATCTCTATTGAGTTTTCAGGTGATGACATTTCCTCTTCCATGTGTCCTGATGGATTTTCAGATCCCTCATCTTCAGAAGAATTTTCTTCTGTAACAATCTCTGTAAGATTTTCATTGGTTCCTAACTGATGTGGGTAGAACTCATCAGCTTCTGGATTCAGATCTGTTGTGTTTCCATCTCTGTGATCACTTTTTCCTGTTCCGTCTCTGACTCACTTTCTGTCTCATCACTGAAGTTTTGTGCAGATTGTAATGCAGTATTCTTACAGTTTTCTTGGTTTCTTGCAGTAGGTCTGTCTTTTGTTTTGTGACCTGGCTCTACAGGTAGATAATCACATGGCAACAACAAATTGCGATGCAGAACTTTGATTTTTCCTTTTCCAGTTTCTGGCTTAACTTCATAAACTGGGCTGTCTTTACATTTCCTTTTAAGAACAACATAGACAGTATCTTCCCAATAGGATCTTAATTTTCCAGGACCTCCTCTTTCTGTGAGGTTTCTTACAAGTACTCTACTACCGGGTATTAGTTCAGCTCCATAAATCTTCTTGTCATAGTGTGCTTTACCTCTTTCTGCACTTTTAGTAGCTGTTTCTGAAGCAACTTTGTAGGCCTTATTCATTCTTTTTGTCCAGGTGTTCACATATTCAGAAGAGGTATGATATTTTTCAGTTACTGGAGTGTCAAACATGCTATCAATGGGTAATCTCGGAGATCTTCCAAAAAGAAGGAAGAAAGGAGAATATCCTGTAGCTTCACTCTGTGTACAATTATATGCATGTACTACCTTTGCAAGTTAATTTTTCCAATCTTTTTTTGATTCAGATGACAAAGTGCGAAGCATGGATAGAAGGGTGCGATTGAACCTTTCCACTTGTCCATTGCCTTCCGGGTGGTATGGAGTTGTATGAGAGTTTTGGATGTGACAGTGCTTGTCTAATGCCAAAAATGTCAAATTCTCTACCCATATCATGGTGAATCTTGGTAGGAAATCCAAATTTCAGGACAAAATCATTAAATATTTTGTCTGCAACAGTTCTTGCTGACTTGTTCCTGGTTGCATATGCTTGAACAAATCTTGTAAAATGGTCTATTACCACTAAGATATATTCATATCCACCTTTACATGTCTCAAGATGAAGGAAGTCAATGGAGACCATTTCAAAGGATATGTTGTGGTAATATTACTCAAAGGAGCTCTAGTAGGCTTGTTTGGGCATTTATCCTTTAAACAGGTACACTGTTGAGTAATGTAATGTTCGGTGGCCCTTTGCATATGTGGCCAACAGAATCTATCTCTGATTAGATTTACAGTCCTCTCAACTCCTAAGTGTCCCATCTCTTCATGTAATTCTTTAAACTGTAATTGATGGTTCTTATTTGGCAACACTAACTGAGAACCTGATAGTGTTTTTATTCTCAAAATTCCTTCATTGTCAAGATAAAGTTTATGCCATTGTCTCAGGAGTATAGAAAAATCAGAAGATTCACCTTGGCACTCATGTTTTGATGG
This sequence comes from Bombina bombina, assembly GCF_027579735.1. Taxonomy (NCBI): domain Eukaryota; kingdom Metazoa; phylum Chordata; class Amphibia; order Anura; family Bombinatoridae; genus Bombina; species Bombina bombina. The sequence goes on from NC_069503.1 coordinate 937,393,249, forward strand.
AAACTTGTTCTCTTGTTTATATTTCCATACTTTTCCAATCGCAGGGGCTTCCTTTTGTGCTGTTCTGATAGTCCCTTTGGGAATTTCAGCTACACTTTTGAATTCACCATTGTCTGTCATTGGAGTTGTATTGGCTATTGTCAGTGGACACAGCCAAGGCATTCTTTCCTCTTGGTTTACTTGAATAGCCTGGGTGATGCTGCTGATGACTTTGGGATCTATTTCTTGAGAACATTGTTGCATGTACTGCTCAGGACTCAGTGGCATACGAGAAAGTACATCTGCATCCATTTTTCTTTTTCCAGGACGATACTTAATGGTAACGTTGAAATCTGTCAATTCAGCAACCCATCTGTGACCCGTGGCATTCAGCTTTGCTGTTGTAAGGACATAAGTTAGTGCATTATTGTCAGTGTATACCTCAATAGCTGGACAGTAATATAGGTAGTCTCGAAATCTGTCACAGATTGCCCATTTCATTGCTAGAAATTCTAACTTCCCTGAGTGCATGTGGTAGTTTTTCTCAGCAGGTGTTAGAGTTCTAGATCCGTAAGCAATTGCCTTTAGTTTACCATCCTGTTCCTGGTATAACACAGCACCCAGTCCTTCCTGAGAGGCATCACAGTGGAGTATGAATTATGTCAAATAGTCTGGATAACCCATAACTGGAGGATGAGTTAAAACTTCAGTTAACTGGCTTAATACTTCCTGATGGTCATCAGTCCAACCGATTAAATGATGGGAGGGAAGCTGACCTTTCACCTTTGGTCTAGATTTCTGTTTCTTTCTTGTCTTGCTATCAGGCACGGAAGTCATAGCAGGTACTGAGTCTGCTGATAGCAGTTCATAAAGTGGCTTTGCAATTCTGGAGAAGTTTTGGATATAGGGACGGTAATAAGAGATAAATCCAAATAATTTCCTAAGTTCTCCCACAGTCTTTGGTCTTTTATCTCTCAATGCAAATACAGGTGCGATTTCTGCTGGATCCATGGAGTGGCCATCTTTTGACACAACTTTACCAAGAAATCTCACTTTGTCTTTAAAAAGTTCACATTTTCTGGCTGTTAGCTTAACTCCATGTTGTTGATAACGTTGAAGAACGACCCGTACGTGTTCTAAATGTTCAAGGAATGACTTGCTATGGACTAGATTGTCATCTAGGTAAAATAGACAAATCTCGTCTCTTAATCCTAGTAAACATGATTCCATACTTCGCTGGAATTCTGCAGGTGCTGAGCTAAGACCAAATGGTATTTGGATCCATTCATATAGACCCCAATGTGTAATAAAGGCAGTTAATGGTCGACTCGATTCTTCCACAAATCCTTGATGATATGCTTTACCTTAATCTAGCACAGAGAACCATGAACTTCCTCCTAAACTATCAAGCATGTCTTGAATCCTTGGAATTGGATGACGGTCAGGAATGGATTTCTGGTTTAACTCTCTGTAGTCACAGCACAGTCTTAAACTACCATCCTTCTTTCTCATACACACAATAGGTGAAGAATATGAAGATTTCGACTTTGCAATCCAGCCCCGATTTAGCAGATCTTGCAGGTATTCCTTTACTTCTTGGTGCAGTGGTTTTGGTACAGACATATACGTTCTCTTGACAGGTATGTTGTCTTTTAGGCGAATCTGTAACTGTAAGGAAGGAATGTATACAACATCAGAGTCGTCTTTTGCAAAAGCATTGCATTCGTCCCTTAACATATTTCTGATTATCTGCTGCTGTTCCTTTGTGAGATGTTTTACGGACACTTCTGGATCCCATAATTCTCTATTGGTGTGGCTCTCCAGAGAACTGACCTTGTTTAAATTGTCTATTTTATCCTTTGGTCCTGTCGTAGATACATGAATTTCTTTACTGAGTGGATAGAGACATCTACCGACGGTTTCAGCTTCATCTGTGCAGGGTACAATGTCTTTATAGGCTCAATGCATCCAAGCTTAGTTAGGCCAGGTAAAACAATATTGTGCTTGGTGGTGTTCCAAACAGGAATTTTTAGTTTAGAGAACTGTCCCCTTCGAATGGTTACTAATGTCTCACATACATGTAGTCCATCAGGTAACTGGTGAATGTCACAAGGTGTAAACAGAACTGTCTGATTTTGCAGTGAAGGTCCTGTGTGGGCATTACACCTGATGCTGGTCACAGTACTTGCAGGAATTCTTTGGTTCTTTGTACCAGTTTTTATTTTGGCATCACAAGATTGTACACATCTTGCTTGTAGAAGTTTAACCAGAATTTTGGCCTTACTTGTTGATACTGCCAGTGCTGTTCTTAGTACATCAACCAAACCAGGAATGGATTTTTTTCCCTCTGCAAATGTAGCTTTGAATACTTCTTCAATGACATTATAACCAATAATTGGTTGCTCTGCTACTTTACAGACGTCTGATACTACCAGTGACACTAAGAGTGGTTTTCTGTCATTGTTGCTTGATGTTAGCTGGAAAGTTACTTCAACCCAACCAGAAAAGGGAATTTCAGTCTCACTGGCTGCTTTTCCACATAAAACTCCTGGTCCAAGCAATTCTTCCAATGATCTGAGCACTGTATGTGGCAAGAATCTTTGTCTCCAACTCTCATTGATTAGGCTAACTTGAGAGCCAGTATCCCATAAAGCTTGAACTGGAATGTTGTCCATTTCGCAATTCACAAGACATCTTTCCCAATGAGATTTAACAATTTACTATGGTGTTTTGTGGTAACACTGTTCATTTTTGGTGGCAGTCCATTAGTAGAATTGTATAGTTGCTGGGCATGCTGAGCAATGCAGTCTTGTATTCTTCGTGAAGTACTCAGCTTTAAACTTTCCTTTGCTGTGTTCCTTGCTATATGAGGACTCATATGATACTTCTTTGATATAGGGCAGTGTATTACTCTGGGACACAGGTGTGCTGTAGGTTACTGTCTGTCCCTTGACAGCAACCCTCTCTCTTTTAACGGTTTCTGTTTTCTCACTCTGCATCCTTTTGCAAAATGTCCTGATTGACCACATTTGAAACAATGGTTACATGTGGTTCCCTGATCAGTGTTCTCACAACATTCACAAGCCCTTTTGCTTAGTCTTGGTGTGGCTGTTGGCCCTTTAAATACAAGCTCCTGCTGTGCTGCTGAACTTTGCAAAAGTGTTTTCATTTCTAGCATTTCTTTTTGCATTTGCAGTATTACCTTTTCAAGATCCAGTTTAGTATTCTGAATTTGCTGAGTATTTTGGTTACTTACTTGTGGCTGCATCAATGGCATGGTGTCAGCGGATTTCTGAGAACAATGTAGATGACTGGACTTACACTCCATCATCATTGGTTTGCTGATTTGAGATTTCTTCTGCTTTATCTCTCTTTCAATCTCCATATTGGCAGCTTCATTCATTTTCTCTATGAGCAAATCATCAGAAGCAGAGGGGTCGTCTAAATATTGCTTTAGCTGAAACTTGATGTGATCACTTACCAGTCCAGTACGTACAGACCTTAAGAATTTCTTCTGTATTAATTCCATTCCAAAGTGTTTATCTGATTCTTCTCCTTGTGAAACAAACAAGAGACGATCTTTCAGTTCAATTGCTCTAAACAGAAAATTCTGAGGTGTTTCTTTGGTATTTTGTGAGACGTTGATCAGTTGTTGGTACAAATCTGACGCATTCTCTTCCTTGTAGGGACTTTTCAGGATTCTTTTCAGTTGCGCTAGAGTCAGCTCATTCTTCATTTCCAACATACCTCTAAGACTTAAACCAGGACTTATGGCCTTGACTACAGATTCCACAATCTCTATTTCAGAGTATCCTCTTTATAGTCCCATGTCAATCTGGTGCATGAGGTTAGTATAGGACAATTTTTCTGTCTGCCCCTTCTCACCTATCTGACCAGCAATTTTAAAGTCCTTTCTTATTGCAACTTCCGGTAAGTTACTTTAATGAGGTGTCTTAGCCGTTAAAACAGGTTCTTTTCTTAAATGACTGTCCCTTGAATCTTGACTTTTAGTGCTGAGTTCTTTAATTTGATCCTCTACGATCTTAGTTGTTTTCTGAAATTTTTCCTGCATAATGCAGTACTGTTGCTTTAAATATTCCAACTGTTGTTGTTCCGGTTGGGGGTCTTTATCACTATCACTTACTGCTTCAGCATCCTTTCTCTTCCCTAATTCAGAGATGAATTTCCTAGTTGTCTGTAGAAATTGCATAACAGCCTCTTCACTCTCACTCTCTACCAGTTCATCCATCATATTGTTAATTATCCTCATGTAATGGCGGCGGTTTTTGCCTTTCGCCATACTCTCTTCTGACGCTTTAATAACCTTGCAGGTTTCAATCAGTTCACTGACTGACATCTGTGTTAACGATCTGCTGATTTCATCTTGTAACCTCTCCATATCCATTATTGTAGCTTTTGGCATCAACGAGGTTAATTTAGTATATATCCTCCTTTGCCTAATTCCTTGTTTCTATTCCCCTCAGCAGACAGGTTGTTTCTTCACCATACTCTATTACAGGGATTGCACCAAGTTTCTTTCACTCACAGACTGCTATTTCTATATGCAGCATTCACTTCTGTGTCTTTTCTGTGACATATTCCCCCGGTCCCACGTTGGGCACCAATTTTGTTGCACTTCTGATGAATAAACTCCACAGTGCGATCGGGGTTGGGTGCAATTAGGGTGCTTTAATATGAACTGCAATAAAATGGAGGACACTCATCACTGAGGGAACAAGTGTGTAACAGAACACAATAATACAGTATATAAAGCATAACAACTGTGCAGGTACAGTACAGAATTATTGTGATTAACATCCAAATGCAGAATCAACATGTGCTCTGTCTGCTGAGAACATCCTTCCCCAAAGGAAGATGCCACATGTCCTATAATCACACTGCATTTACTTTCCCTTGTCACTGGAACATTAGCTAGACCAGTTTAATCTATTATATTCCCAGCTATGTTTATAAGAATCATCTCCCTTACCTGCAATAAAATGGAGGACACTCATCACTGAGGGAACAAGTGTCTAACTGAAAGAAGGTTCCCCTCAGAAACAAGTAACTAACGGCTAGATTTAGAGTTTGGCGTTAGCCGTCAAAAGCAGCGTTAAGGGGTCCTAACGCTGCTTTTTACCGCCCGCTGGTATTTAGAGTCAGCCAGGAACGGGTCTAACGCTCACTTCCCTACTGCAATTCCAGGCTACCGCAGATCCCCTTACGCCAATTGCGTATCCTATCTTTTCAATGGGATCTGCCTAACGCCGGTATTTGGAGTCTTGGGAGAAGTGAGCGGTAGACCCTCTACCGACAAGACTCCTACCGCCAAAAAAAGTCAGTAGTTAAGAGCTTTATGGGCTAACGCGTGAATATAAAGCTCTTAACTACTGTGCTACAAAGTACACTAACACCCATAAACTACCTATGTACCCCTAAACCGAGGCCCCCCCCACATCGCCGCCACTATAAAAAAAAATGTTTACCCCTAATCTGCCGACCGGACACCGCTGCCACCTACATTATACCTATAAACCCCTAATCTGCTGCCCCTAACATCGCCGACCCCTATATTATATTTATTAACCCCTAATCTGCCCCCCCCATGTTGCCGCTACCTTACCTAAACGTATTAACCCCTAATCTGCCGACCGGACCTCGCCGCCACTATAATAAATGTATTAATCCCTAATCCGCCACACTCCCGCCTCGCAAACACTAGAATAAATAGTATTAAACCCTAATCTGCCCTCCCTAACATAGCCGCCACCTACCTATAATTATTAACCCCTAATCTCCCACCCGCACCGTCGCCGCTACTATAGTAAAGTTATTAACCCCTAAACCTAACTCTAACCATAACCCTAACACCCCCCTAACATAAATATAATTTAAATGAAACTAAATAATATTCCTAAAATTAACTAAATTAATCCTATTTAAAACTAAATACTTACCTATAAAATAAACCCTAATATAGCTACAATATAACTAATAATTACATTTTAGCTATTTTAGTGTTAGGGGCAGCAGATTAGAGGTTTATAGGGATAATGTAGGTTGTGGCGGTGTCCGGAGCGGCAGATTATGGGTTAATAATATAATGTAGGTGTCAGCGATAGCGGGGGCGGCAGATTAGGGGTTAATAAGTGTAAGGTAAGGGGTGTTTAGACTCGGGGTTCATGTTAGGGTGTTAGGTGTAGACTTAGAGAGTGTTTCCCCATAGGAAACAATGGGGCTGCGTTAGGAGCTGAACGCTGCTTTTTTGCAGGTGTTAGGTTTTTTTTCAGCCCAAAATGCCCCATTGTTTCCTATGGGGATATCGTGCAAGAGCACGTTTTTCCAGCTTACCACTACCGTAAACAACGCTGGTATTGAGGGTTGAAGTGGAGCTAAATTAGGCTCAACGCACCCTTTTTTGAGCCTAACGCAGCCCCTCAGACAACTCTCAAAACCAGCGTTGTTGGAAGGGTGCGTTGGGAAAAAAAGCAGCGTTAACTACGCGGGTCTTTACCGACAAAACTTTAAATCTAGGCGTAAGTTTCCCTTCCCACTTACAGTGCAGCAGGTGCTCTGGTAAATGTGTCCTCTCTCTACAAACAGGAGTTTAGCTTAGAGTGTCAATGTGTCCTCACTAAGAGAACCTTAACATGTTATTAGAATATTATTTTGGGGGTGTCTATTTTTACATTCTTTACATATAAATAGGCAAAAGTGCACTGTAATTTGAAAGAAAATATTTTTTATCGAAATGTGATGGAACAGCTACAGTTTGAGATACACTGTTTTAGATAATGTTTTAGATAATGGTGAGTAGTGAGTTTTTAGGAATCTGGCCCTTCAGAGCGTTTGACTCAGGCCCAATGGTCCACTGGTAAGATATCTAAGAAGTTTTATCGCTACTGTCTCTCAAAAAATTCTACAAAGGCACATTTTAGCTTAGCAGCTGTTTATCACTTTGCATGTGAAGGAGAGATAAAATATAGTGCTTAAAAAAAGCTTCCAGAATTTCTCTCAATCCTGGCTAGTTTTTGATCATTAGGCCTTTAATGTTAAATTTAATTCACACAAAGCACTGCTTGTGTGATGCATCTTCTAAAGGAATATTGCTGGGATATTGGGTGTTGCTGACAAACAGAGATACAAAAAATATTTTTTTTGTTCTGACAGCCTTGTTGGGGTTATCCCTTAGAGATGCATTATTTATGTATCTCATAACAGTGATGACAGCTTAAAGTTAATATAACTCACCTCACACTAGATAACTGTGCATACATAAAATCTAATTGAACTAACCCCCACAGATGATGAGGTATACTCTTTAGTACAGTGATGACATATATATATATATATATATATACATACACAAAACACGGAAGTGACTGCACTCACAGACTGGACTGGGTACCCATCCCATGACCCTGCAACATGCTCAGCCCTGGGTGCTCACTGGCACTCACAGGAAGCTGCGCTGTCCCCAGAGTCACAGGTAGTTAACCCCAGACAGGTCTGGGTGCAAGAACCATAGGGAAAATTACAAAACAAATTAATACAACACACAGAGAAAGTCCAGCACTCACTTACAAGCTCACAGCTAAGATTAAAAGCAAAAATGGAAGGGTTAGTTACAACATCTGGCCAAATGGGACAATCCCAGGTACCACGTCAAGGTCCCTTCCAAAACCTGGGAGCCAGTCTGTGAGTACAGTCCCCTTCCATGTTTTGTATATGTCTGGGGTGATTACATAAGCCTGTGCACCCTTCACTTGTTCCCAATTTGTTGGATTGAGAGCTTGCATTGTGTGGCTGTTTTAGGCTCCCAGGTTTTGGAAGGGACCTTGATGTGGTACCTGGGCTTGTCCCATTTGGCCAAATGCGGTAACTAACCCTTCCATTTTTGCTTTTAATCTTAGCTGTGAGCTTGTAAGTGAGTGCTGGACTTTCTCTGTGTGTGATATATATATATATATATATATATATATATATATATATATATAGAGAGAGAGAGAGAGAGAGAGAAAGGGAGAGAAAGGGAGAGATAGATAGATAGATAGATAGATAGATAAATAGATAGATAGATATTAATAGTTTCTATAATTATGGGGTATATCATTGTTTAACAGACGTGATCATTTTTTCTTAGCCGCCAATGAGTAATCTTTCCATTAGGATGAGTGTTACACACACTTCCTGTTAGTTTCAAAATCACCTTACCTTTTTCATGCAGAGAAATATGTTAACATTTTTAAATAATGCTCTTTACCAAACATAAAACGTAAAAGAGATAATCAAGATTCTGTGGCCAATTCAAAGAAACAAACTGATAGATTATGAGTTTTTGTCGGTAATGGTGTGCGTGGCTAACGCACAGTTTTCCCTCACCGCTCACCTAAAGTAACGCTGGTATTACGTTTTTTTTTTTAAACCCGGCGTTAGCCGCAAAAAGGTGAGTGTAGAGCAGAATTTAGCTCCACATCTCACCTCAATACCAGCGCTGCTTACGGTAGCGGTGAGCTGGCAAAACGTGCTTGTGCACAATTTCCCCATAGGAATCAATGGGGCAGAGCCGGCTGAAAAAAAACCTACCTAACACCTGCAAAAAAGCAGCGTTCAGCTCCTAACGCCGCCCCATTGATTACTATGGGGAAAATACATTTCTGTCTACACCTAACACCCTAACATGAACCCCCGAGTCTAAACACCCCTAATCTTACACTTATTAACCCCTAATCTGCCGCCCCTGACATCGCAGACACCTGCATTTTATTATTAACCCCTAATCTGCCACTCCGGACACCGCCGCCACCTACATTATCCCTATGAACCCCTAATCTGCTGCCCCCAAATTAGTTAAATTTTATTAACCCCTACTCTGCTGCCCCCAATGTCGCCGCCACCTAACTACACTTATTAACCCCTAATATGCCGCCACCAACGTCGCCACCACTATAATTAAGTTATTAACTCCTAAATCTAAGTCTAACCCTAACCCTAACACCCCCCTAACTTAAATATAATTTAAATACATCTAAATAAAATTACTATTATTAACTAAATTATTCCTATTTAAAACTAAATACTTACCTATAAAATAAACCCTAAGCTAGCTACAATATAACTAATAATTACATTGTAGCTATCTCAGGGTTTATTTTTATTTTACAGGCAAGTTTGTATTTATTTTAACTAGGTGCAATAGTTATTAAATAGTTATTAACTATTTAATAACTTCCTAGTTAAAATAAGTACAAATTTACCTGTAAAATAAACCCTAACCTAAGTTACAATTACACCTAACACTACACTATAATTAAATAAATTACCTAAATTAACTACAATTAATTACAATTAAATTAAACTAAAGTACGAAAAAAAACAAACACTAAATTACAGAAAATAATAAAATAATTACAAGAATTTTAAACTAATTACACCTAATCTAATCCCTCTAATAAAATAAAAAAGCCCCCCAAAATAATAAAAATCCCTACCCTATACTAAATTACAAATAGCCCTTAAAAGGGCTTTTTGCAGGGCATTGCCCCAAAGTAATCAGCTCTTTTACCTGTAAAAAAAAATACATTACCTCCCCAACATTAAAACCCACCACCCACACACCCAACCCTAATCTAAAACCCACCCAATCCCCCTTAATAAAACCTTACACTAACCCCTTGAAGATCACCCTACCTTGAGACGTCTTCACCCATCCGGGCAGAAGTGGTCCTCCAGACGGCCAGAAGTCTTCATCCGATCCGGGCAGAAGAGGACCTCCAGACGGGCAGTAGTCTTCATCCAGGCGGCATCTTCTATCTTCATCCATACGGAGCAGAGCGGGTCCATCTTCAAGCCATCCGACGCGTAGCATCCTCTTCCATCCGACGACTAACACTAAATGACGGTACCTTAAAGTGACATCGTCCAAGATGGCGTCCCTTCAATTCCGATTGGCTGATAGAATTCTATCAGCCAATCGGAATTAAGGTAGAAAAAATCCTATTGGCTGATGCAATCAGTCAATAGGATTGAAGTTCAATCCTATTGTCTGATCCAATAAGGAAATAGGATTGAGCTTGCATTCTATTGGTTGTTCCAATCAGCCAATAGAATGCAAGCTCAATCCTATTGGCTGATTGGATCAGCCAATAGGATTGAACTTCAATCCTATTGGCTGATTGCATCAGCCAATAGGATTTTTTCTACCTTAACTCCGATTGGCTGATAGAATTCTATCAGCCAATCAGAATTGAAGGGACGCTATCTTGGATGATGTCACTTAAAGGTACTGTCATTTAGTGTTAGTCGTCGGATGGAAGAGGATGCTCCTCGTTGGATGTCTTGAAGATGGACCCGCTCCGCTCCGGATGGATGAAGATAGAAGATGCCGTCTGGATGAAGACTTCTGCCCGTCTGGAGGTCCTCTTCTGCCCGGATCGGATGAAGACTTCTGGCCGTCTGGAGGACCACTTCTGCCCGGTTGGGTGAAGACGTCTCAAGGTAGGGTGATCTTCAAGGGGTTAGTGTAAGGTTTTATTAAGGGGGATTGGGTGGGTTTTAGAGTAGGGTTGGGTATGGGTATGTGGGTGGTGGGTTTTAATGTTGGGGGGGTATTGTATTTTTTTTTACAGGTAAAAGAACTCATTACTTTAGGGCAATGTCCCGCAAAAGGCCCTTTTAAGGGCTATTTGTAATTTAGTATAGGGTAGGGATCTTTATTATTTTGGGGGGCTTTTTTATTTATTTAGGGTGATTAGATTAGGTGTAATTAGATTAGGTGATTAGATTAGGGAGATTTTCCAATTTCTGTGCAGAAAGTCCTTACTAATCTAGTGCAGCACACTAAATGAAGAGATTGCATGCTTCAGAAATTCATACCAATATTATTTTATATACATGACACAACGCTCCTTTATAATATAACAATAGTAATTCAAAAATAAGTTTTGAGTAAAATTTTGTATGTGTCACTAAAAACCTGGCAAGATTTGACTGAGAATCACTTGGTCTAAAGAATATTTATGGCATAAATTAGGATATTTGTAATGGAGGTACCTGTCATTTAGGGAAGTTGGTTGCCCATGATATACATCTCTACCAAGACTATGTATTGTAATAGGACCTAGAGCATTGCACCCTGAGGTGAGGTTCAGATCTTTCCCACTGTGCTGTTCTCCCTTCTCCAAGTACCCTCAGAGGGCTACAGAGACCAGGCTATTTGACTAATAACCCTCTTTGCAGTGAATAAGCTCTGTAGGGAAGAAACTCTTTCCCTCCCATACAAGCACCAGACAAGGCTTAGTGCAGCAGAGAGTAACACACATTTTTGGTAAAGACACAGGGTTTATATACAATACAAGGTGTAAAATGTTAACATGCAAAAGCCACTCACATACTTCCCCCTGCTCTCTCCCCTTGTGCAAAGATTCCACCAGGAGATAGGGTTTCCCAGGCATAGCATTTAGCCCTGCCTCATTTTATGTCTGGTAACTTCAACAGTGAAGCACCCAGCTTCTAGTGGGGGCACCCCCAAATGTTAAAGCTCTCGTTCAGGTGCACATATGGCAAACTTTGGTGCATTCTGGTCACATGGTGTGGGAGCTACAAGCTTTTTTGTGTTTGACGGGTGCTCAGAAGGTAGCATTGCCAGGATTACTAGGGGGTATCACGGATACAATAAAATACATCCTGGTGGCTAGAAAAATTTCCTGAAAAGGGTGTGAAGTGATGGAGTACAGAGTTTAATAGGGCAGAAAAAAAAGAAATAAAGCAACTTGTGGCGAGGAACCGTCTTTTAACCTTGAGTGGCTGGGCTGAAAAAGAAGCAACAGGCTTTGTGCCACAATGCACCCCCTTAACTGAAGGTTCCAGCAGACCACGCTAGATCCTTTGGCGGTTGGCTGCGGTCTGTCCGGGTCTAACTACTGGGCTCAATTTGGATTGCTTTGAAAGGTCATTAGCATTTACATTGTCCCTGCCTGGTTGATATTTTATTGTAAAAATGTATGGTTAAAGCGATAGTCTCTAGCACAAAAGTCTGCCATTTCCCACAGCCACTTGGTTCAACCAGACCAGGGGATTATGATCATTGCTAATTGTAAACGATCATCCATAAAGGTATGGAATGTTTTTCCCGAGGCAATAGCTTTCGACTGAGAAAGGCTACCGGATGTTCTTTTCTAAAGTTGTTGACTTGGATCAGCACCGCTACCCAGTCCGTACATAGAGGCATCTGTTTGGACAAGAAACCTTTTGCTTGAATTCTGGAGCAGCCAAATTAGGAGCACTTGCAAGAGCTGTTTTTAGTTCCTGAAAGGCAGCAGCACATTCTGGGGACCACAGGACTCATCATCAGTTTTTTTATCAATTCAGTCAGGGGTTTGGCAAGCTGACTATATTGAGGAACACATTTTCTATAGTATCTAGCAGTCCCTAGGAACACAAGTACTTGGGTCTTAGCCTGGGGGACTGGCCAGTTCACTATGGCCTCTATCTTAGCAGGTTCAGGACGCTGCTTCCCACCCCCAACCCAGTGTCCTAAGTAATGGACCTCTGCCATCCTGAAATGACACTTGTCTGGCCGGAGATCCATGTTAGCTGCAGAGATGCAATCTAACACTTCCCCCAGGTGCCACAAATGGTCTTCCCATGTCTGGCTAAAAATAGCCATATCATTCAAATAGGCACAAGCAAAGTCTTGCAGCCCATCTAGAATTTGATTCACCACTCGTTGGAAGGTGGCAGGAGCATTCTATATCCCAAAAGGCATAACCTAAAATTGGTGAAGGCCAAATGGGGTGATGAAGGCAGACATGGGCTCCGCTTCTGTTGCAAGAGGTATTTGCCAGTACCCTTTGCACAAGTCTTGGATGGACACATAGTGCCTGCTAGTCAATGAGTCCAGAAGTTTGAGGCATTGGGTAAGCGTCAGTCATCATCTTGTCATTGAGCTTCTGATAGGCACACAGAACTGGGTAGTCCCATCCTTTTTTGTGACTAGGACTACTGGAGAGGCCCAGGAGCTGGTGGAGGGTTCAATAACTCCTAGGGCTACCATCTCAGCTATCTCCTAACTCAGCTATCTGACTAGGGGTCTCAACATAGTGTTGGGCCAGATGAGTGAATCCCAGTAGGGCAGAAAACAGGGGTTTATTTTCCTCTAACAGTTGTTGCACCTCCCCTTTCTCTTTATTCCAACTTTGAGGACTTATATGGACCTGGTCAAGCGAATTGACCACTCTGGTAGCACCTAGCATATCAGAGAGAGGGGGTCCTCAATTTTTTCACTGTGGGGAGCACATATAGCAGCTATATCCCGTCCCTCTCTAGGTACTCCATCATGTTGACATGAAAGGTTCGCCTAATCCACTCATCACTGCATTTAGTAACTACATAGGTTGTGTTGCATAATTTCTCTAGGATACGGTATGGTCCTTCCTAGGCTGCTTGTAGTTTGTTCAGCCAGGTGGGTTGAAGGACCAGGACATTCTGTCTTACCCAGAACTCCCAGTTCCGTGTGTTTCGATCATACTACAGCTTATGAGTTAAATTCAGAACCCTGAAAGGGAACCAAATAAGGGGTGCGCTGAATGATTGGTATACCAGTCTGTGCACAAACCGTCAATCAGATGAGTACAGGGAGTGCAGAATTATTAGGCAAGTTGTATTTTTGAGGATTAATTTTATTATTGAACAACAACCATGTTTTCAATGAACCCAAAAAACTCATTAATATCAAAGCTGAATAGTTTTGGAAGTAGTTTTTAGTTTGTTTTTAGTTATAGCTATTTTAGGGGGATATCTGTGTGTGCAGGTGACTATTACTGTGCATAATTATTAGGCAACTTAACAAAAAACAAATATATACCCATTTCAATTATTTATTTTTACCAGTGAAACCAATATAACATCTCAACATTCACAAATATACATTTCTGACATTCAAAAACAAAACAAAAACAAATCAGTGACCAATATAGCCACCTTTCTTTGCAAGGACACTCAAAAGCCTGCCATCCATGGATTCTGTCAGTGTTTTGATCTGTTTACCATCAACATTGCGTGCAGCAGCAACCACAGCCTCCCAGACACTGTTCAGAGAGGTGTACTGTTTTCCCTCCTTGTAAATCTCACATTTGATGATGGACCACAGGTTCTCAATGGGGTTCAGATCAGGTGAACAAGGAGGCCATGTCATTAGATTTTCTTCTTTTATACCCTTTCTTGCCAGCCACGCTGTGGAGTACTTGGACGTGTGTGATGGAGCATTGTCCTGCATGAAAATCATGTTTTCCTTGAAGGATGCAGACTTCTTCCTGTACCACTGCTTGAAGAAGGTGTCTTCCAGAAACTGGCAGTAGGATTGGGAGTTGAGCTTGACTCCATCCTCAACCCGAAAAGGCCCCACAAGCTCATCTTTGATGATACCAACCCAAACCAATACTCCACCTCCACCTTGCTGGCGTCTGAGTCGGACTGGAGCTCTCTGCCCTTTACCAATCCAGCCACGGGCCCATCCATCTGGCCCATCAAGACTCACTCTCATTTCATCAGTCCATAAAACCTTAGAAAAATCAGTCTTGAGATATTTCTTGGCCCAGTCTTGATGTTTCAGCTTGTGTGTCTTGTTCAGTGGTGGTCGTCTTTCAGCCTTTCTTACCTTGGCCATGTCTCTGAGTATTGCACACCTTGTGCTTTTGGGCACTCCAGTGATGTTGCAGCTCTGAAATATGGCCAAACTGGTGGCAAGTGGCATCTTGGCAGCTGCACGCTTGACTTTTCTCAGTTCATGGGCAGTTATTTTGCGCCTTGGTTTTTCCACACGCTTCTTGCGACCCTGTTGACTATTTTGAATGAAACGCTTGATTGTTCGATGATCACGCTTCAGAAGCTTTGCAATTTTACGAGTGCTGCATCCCTCTGCAAGATATCTCACTATTTTTAACTTTTCTGAGCCTGTCAAGTCCTTCTTTTGACCCATTTTGCCAAAGGAAAGGAAGTTGCCTAATAATTATGCACACCTGATATAGGGTGTTGATGTCATTAGACCACACCCCTTCTCATTACAGAGATGCACATCACCTAATATGCTTAATTGTTAGTAGGCTTTCGAGCCTATACAGCTTGGAGTAAGACAACATGCATAAAGAGGATGATGTGGTCAAAATACTCATTTGCCTAATAATTCTGCACTCCCTGTAGATGGACACAAACGGGATGGCTCCTAAGTAACGATAAATGGAGTGAACACAAATCCGTGGTGGCTGCTCCTCTGATCCACAGTATGGGGATTCTGTAGAATTTAGAAGCAAAAAAGAGGGCGCCACATAGCGTAATAAAGTTTGATCAAAAAGCAAACTATGATGAATCAAAAAGGCTTACCAAAGAGATATGCACCGTACTGTGACCGGTGCTATCGGGCAGACTAACACTCTTAGTGGTTAGTACACTGGTATCTGTGGTCTGCTGCGTCTGGATGGAGGCAAGTGGATTCCGTCAGACTCTGTGCCGGGTGAACAGCTTTCTTGTCAAGCGTGGTATCGCAATGCTGCAGACAGTGTAAAAACCGTTGGCCCTTGCAACGTGAGAATCAAAGCTAAGGACAACTTCCGTGAATATAAAAGATATTTATTCCATACAAGTACCCCTACGCGTTTCTCGACCATAACTGGTCATTTCCTCAGGCATGAAACAATGGATACAATTGATACAAAGTAAAAACCTTAAATACAGGTGTGTTTTAAAAAACGGAAGTTGTCAGAGTACCTAAAAATGACCAATAGTAACTTAGTCTGCACGGTGAGTATAATTAACGCTGATTGCAATATTCAACCGTGAGTTAACCCATTAGTCTGCTAAAATTATATGACTAAAAAAAAGTTTGATAAAACATCAACAAACATGATACACTATTGGCACAATGATCGTATCTATAGTAAAGTTAAAATCCTAACAGTAGACTCAAAAAAAGGGAGAATGATAAAGGTTTGTTTGAATAAAAAAAAAAAAATTTTGGGAACAGGGTGATATAATACTACAATAGGTGTATTGAATATATGTAGCTTAAAAATATGTAAATTGCAGAAAGATGGGATTCCCCGGCTCTGGGAAAAAGAGAGATACACCCGGGGAGAATTAGCGCCAAGCCCAGTAAACAATAGGACTTCGAAGATTCTATTTTATAATAGTGAAGAGGATTTGTAGTTTGATTATTAGTTCTTAAATTTTCTGAACATGGACTTTGGGAAATATCTAATTAGAAATTTCATTATATTAGCACATGATTTTTAACAATAACAAAATGTGATATATTGATTTTAGGAAACTTGTATAATAAAAGAAAATAAGTCAATCCCTCAAGTAGGCTTAATGTGTGAAGGAGGTATAAATCTAATAAGATTTTTACTTTAAGAGTGTTTCCCACAAAAGTTATTTAATAGTGGCGTCATCTTAAGAGTACGCTATAATGTCCTTGTATGACTGTGGCATAATAGATAAAATTATAATGCTACCTGAATATTTGTTTGATTTCCAATAAATCCGTATATGTACTGGGTCATATAAAAATGAGTGCTTATGCAATCCTAATGAGGCTGCTGATATCAATAACTTTACTTGGTTATCAGATTTTTTCCCTAGTACAGACCTAGCTATGACATCCCTTACACTATTAACATTTCTACATGCACACTAGATTAAGATATCAAGGTTTTAATTACATTTTCATATTTATATATACCGGATTATGTATTTTATTTCGAGTTTACACATATTATGCAAATTAATAACGAATTTTCATTTTATCTAATCACAATCGCATACATGATCCATACAATAATGATTTTTCACAGTTCATCCTTTTCGGAATTACACGGTAATTATGGGCCATCATCTCCATAACATAGACACTATAGTAGAACATAATTTATACGAATTAATTTCATATACATATATTGCATTCCACTATATACAGAGTTTGTCCCACCAGTCAGAATCCCAAAACAGTGGTTATATTATGATTTCACAGATTTTTTGCACCCATTCACACACTATCCTATACACACGGATTTATTTGAAACCAGACAAAGGTTTCTGCAGCATTGTGATTGCATTCATTATGTTAAAGATATGTAAGGACATTCTAGCGTATGTCCGTATAGAGTTTACTTCATCAGTTAGAATTCTAAAATAGCAGCCTCATTAGGATTGCATAAGCACTCATTTTTATATGACCCAGTACATATACGGATTTATT
Source organism: Bombina bombina (assembly GCF_027579735.1). Classification (NCBI taxonomy): domain Eukaryota; kingdom Metazoa; phylum Chordata; class Amphibia; order Anura; family Bombinatoridae; genus Bombina; species Bombina bombina. The sequence continues at coordinate 937,410,479 of NC_069503.1, forward strand.
GGAAATCAAACAAATATTCATGTAGCATTATAATTTTATCTATTATGCCACAGTCATACAAGGACATTATAGCGTACTATTAAGATGACGCCACTATTAAATAACTTTTGTGGGAAACACTCTTAAAGAAAAAATCTTATTAGATTTATACCTCCTTCACACAGTAAGCCTACTTGAGGGATTGACTTATTTTCTTTTATTATACAAGTTTCCTAAAATCAATATATCACATTTTGTTATTGATAAAAATCATGTGCTAATATAATGAAATTTCTAATTAGATATTTCCCAAAGTCCATGTTCAGAAAATTTAAGAACTAATAATCAAACTACAAATCCTCTTCACTATTATAAAATAGAATCTTCGAAGTCCTATTGTTTACTGGGCTTGGCGCTAATTCTCCACGGGTGTATCTCTCTTTTTCCCAGAGCCGGGGAATCCCATCTTTCTGCAATTTACATATTTTTAAGCTACATATATTCAATACACCTATTGTAGTATTATATCACCCTGTTCCCAAAAAAAATTATTTTTTTTGATTCAAACAAACCTTTATCATTCTCCCTTTTTTTGAGTCTACTGTTAGGATTTTAACTTTAATATAGATACGATCATTGTGCCAATAGTGTATCATGTTTGTTGATGTTTTATCAAACTTTTTTTTAGTCATATAATTTTAGCAGACTAATGGGTTAACTCACGGTTGAATATTGCAATCAGCGTTAATTATACTCACCGTGCAGACTAAGTTACTATTGGTCATTTTTAGGTACTCTGACAACTTCCGTTTTTTAAAACACACCTGTATTTAAGGTTTTTACTTTGTATCAATTGTATCCATTGTTTCATGCCTGAGGAAATGACCAGTTACGGTCGAGAAACGCGTAGCGGTACTTGTATGGAATAAATATCTTTTATATTCACGGAAGTTGTCCTTAGCTTTGATTCTCACGTTGCAAGGGCCAACGGTTTTTACACTGTCTGCAGCATTGCGATACCACGCTTGACAAGAAAGTTGTTCACCCGGCACAGAGTCTGACGGAATCCATTTGCCTCCGTCCAGACGCAGCAGACCACAGATACCAGTGTACTAACCACTGAGAGTGTTAGTCTGCCCGATAGCACCGGTCACAGTACGGTGCATATCTCTTTGGTAAGCCTTTTTGATTCATCATAGTTTGCTTTTTGATCAAACTTTATTACGCTATGTGGCGCCCTCTTTTTTACTTCTAAATACTACAGCTTATGTCTGGTCTGGACAGATTGTAGATTTTCCTGTACCAGGACAGTCAGAAACTCCAATCTGTCCTGGAACTCCAGTGCATAGGGAAAAATAGGCAACCCGTCCTCTATGGTCTCTTCCTTCCAGTGTTCCCTAATAAGGTTTAAGGGCCCTCTAACTTTTCTCCCATATAATAACTCGAAGAGGGAAAGCCCTGTGGTTTCCTATGGCACGTCTCATGATGAGGCAGCAATCCTTCCCAGTCATGGTGTGTGGCCTAAAGAATCTGTTTCAACGTCCCATTAAACCTCTCACAGAGCCCATTTGTCTGGGGGTCATATGGGGCACTAAGAAGTGGCCTAATCCCATATACCCGCCAGAGCTGCTGAGTCAGCTCTGCTGTGAATTGGGTTCCCTGATCAGAAATTATTTCACTGGTGAAACCTACTCTAGCAAATATCTTCAGCAGAGCCTCAGCTATGGTCTCTGCTGTAATATTTGGGATAGCCAATGGTATAGTAGCATAGTCAAAAAGGATGAGAATGTACCGTTTCTAAGAGGCGCTGGGTCTGGCTACCAGAACTACAATGTCTCCTGAGATATGCCGGAAGGATTAATCGATGATGGTTAAGGATCGGAGGGGTGCTTTAGGAGGGTCCCCTCATCTCTCAACCTGCTGGCAGGTGTCACATGTTCTTAAGACGTTCAACCCGGTATTACCAAGGCACCAGCAGCTGCCACTTAAGGAGTTTAGTAGTACCTCTTCCCTCCCCATCAGAAATCCTATAAAACAGTCCCTTGTCCTATGCATGTCCCTACCCCGTTCATCTGTTTGGGCATCCACATGAGATCTGTATCAGGGTAGTTAGGAGTCTTCCCTAACTGATTGTCGGTTTTTGTCTGGGGGATACCATGTCAGTTGGGGTTCAGTCAGGGGCTTTTTCTGGGGGTTTAGTCTTAACTGGGTCCACATGGCCTGCTCCCATCTGGCTTGAGCCCATGTCACTGGGCAACATTGTCCCTCTGGAATGAAGGAGGTGGTCAAGTGGCATAAGTCGTTCCTCAGCAGGACTTCAGCAGGCAGATCCTCCATAACACCCACCAGCACTTCTCCTCCCCCTGCTACCTGTTTTGCCACCATCTATTCCCCTTGATATCTGTCTGGAACACAGTGAGGCTGTATCAATGTGAAGGTGCCTGTTAACAAGCACCATCTGGCAATGATGATTCCAGTTGTCACCTGGGGTGGATAGTGCTCTTCTCGAGCATCCAGCAGTCCAGGGTTGGCCTCAGTCCTTCCATGGCCATAGTGCAGGGTTTGCTCCACTGTATGAGTCTGTTGTGTGACTTGAGGCCATAATGAGGTTAGAGGATTGGTCCAGGGCTAGGTGTTGTGGTGCTCTTTCTGGGGACATTTGCTGTGGAGGTGCCCCAATTGTTGGCAGAGGAAGCAATGTATCCCTGAATTTCGATTACTTTTGGCCAGTGTTCGTGAAATCTGCAATGAAGGAGCATGTGTTGCAGTCTAGGGCAGGGGGGCTTCTAGGGGTTCTCCAGGTTTGAAATTGTGGCCCTCCTGGGGGTGGCTTGGTACACCAACAAGTGTCAACATACTTGCCTGCCAACCCGGCTGCTTTCTCAATGGTAAGAGGTCTATAATCTGTTGCCCAATCCCAGACTTCTGGAGCTGTGTGGAGGAAGAATTGTTCCAGTAGCACAAGATGTAGGTCTTTACTCTACTGTAGAAAATAGGCATCCTTGCAACAAGTTGGACCCAAATCTATACATTTTATAAGCCGATTCAGCATGGGAATCCTGCTCTCTCTTCCTTAGTTCCCGGAACTTCCATATGTGGTCTTCAGTGGTGATGGCATACCAGGCCAGTACCCTCTCCTTAAAGGACCACAAAATACAGTAGATTTGTATAATCAACAAAAGCATGATAAAAAGACAATGCAATAGGAAGTAGTCTTAACTTCAAATGATTTTTTTCTGACAAATTTCAAAGTTATGTCTATTTCCTCTCCTCTTGTATCACGTGACAGTCATCAGCCAATCACAAATGCATATACATATATTCTGGGAATTCTTGCACATGCTGGTGACTCAAAAAGTGTAAAAATGAAAAGACTGTGCACATTTTGTTAATTGAAGTAAATTGAAAAGCTGTTAAAATTGCATTCTCTATCTGAATCATGAAAGTTTAATTTTGACTTGAGTGTGCCTTTAAAGGACATATACATGGGGGAAATAAAATATGTCCCAAATTGTGAAACACTATTGAGCTGCCTTACTTCCTCACCCCTTCCCTCCTACCCTACCTGGTATATCTCATCTCATGGCTTCCCCTTACCTGACACCTTATTACACACTACTAATCTTCAATGCAACAGAAGATCACAGATAAAGAAAACTACAGAAAAAACATACTCTAAGCAATGAGACTAATGACACAGCAACCCCTCCCTGTATTAGGAGTACTGACCTGCACATACTATTTGTAAACTAAAAACAGAAAATTGAACAAGAGACAGAGTTAAAAAGCAGGGACCAGAAGCCAAAAAACATAAATATGCATTAAAGGGACACTATACTGTTTTTCTGTTATTCCTATGAAATAGAAGCATTTGAAACAACTTATATAAATTTTAAGTCTCCAAAAGAATCCAGTTCTTTCATCCACACAGTGCCAGCTCAATCAACGGATCCAGGCAGCACTTTACAAGAGGCAACACTTCAATGACAAAGTCAGTCACAATCCAACCCAGACCACTCCTCTCCTGTCTCCTTGGGGGAAGTTGCAGGTTCCCAGCCGCATAACCTCATCATGCACAATGACACAGAACTGGTCAGGGGCGACATTGAAGATGGGACAAGTCCATCTCTTCCCTAAATTCCTCCACAGTTATTGAGCAATTGTGCATAAGCATTGGTTGCTTAGTAAGGTCAGCGGCCAGGCTACTAAGTTAATATGCTATCCAGTAACGTTGCTACTAGGATGCAATCTCGGAACCAGGCAGCACAATATCTTGAGCCGGCCCTGCATCCACACTGTACTCACCCATTACCCATATTGACAAAACAAGTCACTTAGATTGTTGACTTTGTAGGTAGAGTGGCCCTCTATCCTTTTCTAAAGTCTTCCTTCCTTGTCCTGTCTTTATTTATGGCAACCCTGTGGATACTATTGGCACATTTCAAATAAAGATAACAATACTACTACTAATAATAACAATAACAACAACATGTCCGTAAAACTTAGATTCTAACATTGTAACTCATAAAATCTCATGAGGGGCCATCTAGTGATAGTGGTATAATATGAAAAGTTTAAGGAATTTAGGAAATTGTAGGACATGAGATTATTTGATTTTTGAATTTATTGTAATATACCAACATTTATAGTTTGTACTTTGCTGTTCTTAAGAGAGAATTTTGGAGGGGCACACAGAAAGTCATTTAAAAAATATATGGGCCACAAAAAAGGCAGCCAACACTCTTCCAACATCTTGCTACTTAAAGAAACCGCTGCCTAGTTTATTACTATCACAGAAAATACAGGCCTAGCTTTTGGAATAATGTGCTTAGTAAATATTTTAAACGAAGAAGCAACTGGATTTCTATTATACTAGACACAGTGGTCAGGAATGTCAGACACCAGGAACAAAATTCTTTAGACTACTTTAATTTAAATAATTATGAATCATTGATCTCAATATCAATTTTCCATTTTCTAGTTCCTTTTCATTTTATGAAATAATTGTTCTCCTTTGTCTATTTCTTTTTGGAACTATTGTGCTATCGTTAAACGGTATTTGGCAAGGTAACAAAAAGTTACTTTTATAAACTTATTAACAAACATTCATTGTAATAGTAATTTATGTGGTAAGACTATTGGCATATTTGAAACTATATGTAATGCAGTTTTGGCTCCAAAACACATTACAGACATTTATGCGTCTAAACACAGAAATTCTTTACACTTAATCATGTTTTAATATTGTGTTTACCACTAAGGTTGGTGCCCAGTTTCAGAGTGAATAATTAGGGATAAGGTGTCATAATAGTATTTGAATGCCAAATATTTTTTATTTTAATATCATCATTGTGATATAGCTCCAAATCAGAGCAGTCTAGCATAACATAGTTATTTCTTCTTAATTGTGCTCTTCTTTCATTGTTTTCAATTACCTAATATAACCCTTTGAGTATCCATGCAGATCATATACTTATTAAATAGAAATAATATAAAACAAAAACTATACAAAAATCATGAATATTTACCTGGAAATAAAAGTGAACTTTTCTGCATTATCCATCTGCAGTGCTTGAGTGTGGAATCGCTGAGACACCTTTCATTCTATTCAGTAAGACTCCTTTACCATAAAAAAACTGGCATGTCATTAATTTACAGTTACAATTATTTAAATAAACAGTTTTGCAGGTATATTTCTGTTGAGGGTAAAAATTAATGGTTTGTTTAATTTTGAATTTAATGTCCCTTTAATTCTGAATGAATAAATACAGCGTATTCCAATTCAGGAGCGATGGAAAGCCAAAATATTTTAATACATATTAAGGGCTCCATTTAAGAAGCTGCTAATTACGCTTTGAAGCACCTTCGGCTGCCGGCTCGCTGACAGTTAAGAAGCCATCTGCTACACCAACTAAAGTGGAGTTTTTTAATCCCCCTGGACTTCTCCGACTGGGTTATTGACAGCTGCATGCAAGCAGGGGGCAGCATTGCACAAGCAGCAGCTTGTGCAATGATAAATGCGGGCAGCATATAGTCGCAATGCGGGGGCAGACCTAAGCGGAGATGTCTGGCCCTTGTTAAATGAACTCCTAAATGTAAAGTAGGCAATGCAATTATTTTTTTAAAAAATATTAAATTAAGTTGAGTTTATATGGGGGATTGATTTTTTGTTTAAACTACCATTAAATACATAATTGAAAAGTACATAATAAAAATAATGCAATAGCACTTGACTTTTAACCCCTTAATGACCACAGCACTTTTCCATTTTCTGTCCGTTTGGGACCAAGGCTATTTTTACATTTTTGCGGTGTTTGTGTTTAGCTGTAATTTTCTTCTTACTCATTTACTGTACCCACACATATTATATACCGTTTTTCTCGCCACTAAATGGACTTTCTAAAGATACCATTATTTTCATCATATCTTATAATTTACTATAAAAAAAAATATAAAATATGAGGAAAAATTGAAAAAAACACACTTTTTCTAACTTTGACCCCCAAAATCTGTTACATATCTACAACCACCAAAAAACACCCATGCTAAATAGTTTCAAAATTTTGTCCTGAGTTTAGAAATACCCAATGTTTACATGTTCTTTGCTTTTTTTGCAAGTTATAGGGCCATAAATACAAGTAGCACTTTGCTATTTCCAAACCACTTTTTTCCAAAATTAGCGCTAGTTACATTAGAACACTAATATCTTTCAGGAATCCCTGAATATCCCTTGACATGTATATATTTTTTTTTAGTAGACATCCCAAAGTATTGATCTAGGACAATTTTGGTATATTTCATACCACCATTTCACCGCCAAATGCGATCAAATACAAAAAATCGTTCACTTTTTCACAAATTTTTTCACAAACTTTTGGTTTCTCACTGAAATTATTTACAAACAACTTGTGCAATTATGGCATAAATGGTTGTAAATTCTTCTCTGGGATCCCCTTTGTTCAGAAATAGCAGACATATATGGCTTTGGCGTTGCTTTTTGGTAATTAGAAGGCCGCTAAATGCCACTGCGCACCACAAGTGTATTATGCCCAGCAGTTAAGGGGTTAATTAGGGAGCTTTTAGGGAGCTTGTAGGGTTAATTTTAGCTTTAGTGTAGTATAGTAGACAACCCCAAGTATTGATCTAGGCACATTTTGGTATATTTCATGCCACCATTTCACCGCCAAATGCGATCAAATTGAAAAAAACGTTAAATTTTTCACAATTTTAGGTTTCTCACTGAAATAATTTACAAACAGCTTGTGCAATTATGGCACAAATGGTTGTAAATACTTGTCTGGGATCCCCTTTGTTCAGAAATAGCAGACATATATGACTTTGGCGTTGCTTTCTGGTAATTAGAAGGCCGCTAAATCCTGCTGCGCCTCACACGTGTATTATGGCTAGCAGTGAAGGGGTTAATTAGGGAGTTTGTAGGGAGCTTGCAGGGTTAATTTTAGCTTTAGTGTAGAGATCAGCCTCCCACCTGACACATCCCACCCCCTGATCCCTCCCAAACAGCTCCCTTCCCTCCCCCACCCCACAATTGTCCCCGCCATCTTAAGTACTGGCAGAAAGTCTGCCAGTACTAAAATAAAAGGGTTTTTAAAAAAAAATAATAATTTTTTTTAGCATATTTACATATGCTAGGGTGTAGGATCCCCCCCTTAGCCCCCAACCTCCCTGATCCCCCCCAAAACCGCTCTCTAACCCTCCCCTCTGCCTCATTGGGGGCCATCTTGGGTACTGGCAGCTGTCTGCCAGTACCCAGTTTGCAAAAAAAAGTGCTTTTTTTATTTTTGTTTGGCTTTTTTCTGTAGTGTAGCTTCCCCCCCCACACAGACAAACCCCCACCACCTTGCTGATCTTTTTTTTTTTTTTTAATATTTAGACATTTAAACATTTAAACATTTTTTATTAATAAATTTTCTGTAGTGTAGCGGTTCCCACCCGCTCCCTCCCTGTGCACGCGTCCGCCCTGCCCTCCCGTGCATGCGCGCGCGTCCGTGCGCGCCCCCGCTCGTCCCCGCCCACGATCCCGCCCCCCCTGCACATAACCAGGGCCATCGATGGCCGCCACCCGCCTCCCGGTCCGGCTCCCACCCACCAACACAGGGAGCCACCGATCTCCGGTGCAGAGAGGGCCACAGAGTGGCTCTCTCTGCACCGGATGGCTTAAAAAGGTTATTGCAGGATGCCTCCATATCGAGGCATCACTGCAATAACCGGAAAGCAGCTGGAAGCGAGCAGGATCGCTTCCAGCTGCTTTCCACACCGAGGACGTGCAGGGTACGTTCTCAGGCATTAACTGCCTTTTTTTTGAGGACGTACCCTGCACGTCCTCGGTCGTTAAGGGGTTAAATGAGCAATAGATTTTTTTCTGACTAATTTCAAAACTGACTTCAAGTTGCCCTGTATCATGTGACAGCCATCAGTCAATCACAGACTTATATACGTATGCACTGTAAACCCTTGCACATGCTCAGTAGTAGCTGGTATGCATATAAAAAGACTGTGCACAATTTAATAATGGGAGTAAATTCATAAGTCTCTTAAAACTGCAAACTCTATCATGAAACTTAAATTTTGACTTGTGTTTAATTGAAGGGACATGGGCAGAAGTTGTAGAATGACTTTGCAAAGAACAAGTCAGAAATCAGATAAAAAGGTTATTATAGCACATTAAACTGTTATGTCTTAGGGAACATTTGAAAGTTTCATAACTTGTGAGCAGTTCAACAGAATTCCACAAAATAGGTGCAAAATAGGTGCATTTACAATGTAAAGTAGTGAGTGTACGGCCTGTATAACAGTGTAAATTTGCTGTCCCCTCAAAATAACTCAACACACAGCCATTAATGTCTAAACCGTTGGCAACAAAAGTGAGTACACCCCTAAGTGGAAATGTCCAATTAGCCATTTTCCCTCCCCGGTGTCATGTGTCTCGTTAGTGTTACAAGGTCTCAGGTGTGAATGGGGAGCAGGTGTGTTAAATTTGGTGTTATCACTCTCACTCTCTCTCATACTTGTCACTGTAAGTTTAACATGGCTCCTCATGGCAAAGAACTCTCTGAGGATCTGAAAAAAAGAATTGTTGCTCTATATAAAGATGGCCTAGGCTATAAGAAGATTGCCAAGACCCTGAAACTGAGCTGCAGTACGCTGGCCAAGACCATACAGCAGTTTCACAGGACAGGTTTATCTCAGAACAGGCCTCGCCATGGTCGGCCAAAGAAGTTGAGTGCACGTGCTCAGCGTCATATCCAGAGCTTGTCTTTGAGAAATAGACGTATGAGTGCTGCCAGCATTGCTGCAGAGGTTGAAGGGGTGGGGGGTCAGCCTGTCAGTGCTTAGACCATACGCCGCACACTGCATCAAATTGGTCTGCATGGCTTTCGTCCCAGAAGGAAGCCTCTTCTAAAGATGATGCACAAGAAAGCCCGCAAACAGTTTGCTAAAGACAAGCAGTCCAAGGACATGGATTACTGGAACCATGTCCTGTGGTCTGATGAGACCAAGATAAACTTATTTGGTTCATATGGTGTCAAGCGTGTGTGGCGGCAACCAGGTGAGGAGTAAAAAGACAAGTGTGTCTTGCCACCAGTCAAGCATGGTGGTGGGAGTGTCATGGTCTGGGCCTGCATGAGTGCTGCCGGCAGTTAATTGAGGGAACCATGAATGCCAACATGTACTGGGACATACTGAAGCAGAGCATGATCCCCTTCCTTCGGAGACTGGGCCGCAGGGCAGTATTGAAACATGATAACGACCCCAAACCCACCTCCAAGACGACCACTGGCTTGCTAAAGAAGTAGAGGGTAAAGGTGATGGACTGGCCAAGCATGTCTCCAGACCTAAACCCTACTGAGCATCTGTGGGGCATCCTCAAACAGAAGTTGGGGGAGCGCAAGGTCTTTAACATCCACCAGCTCTGTGATGTCGTCATGGAGGAGTGGAAGAGGACTCCAGTGGCAACCTGTGAAGCTCTGGTGAACTCCATGCCCAAGAGGGTTAAGACAGTACTGGAAAATAATGGTGGCCACACAAAATATTGAAACTTTGGGCCCAATTTGGACATTTCCACTTAGGGGTGTACTCACTTTTGTTGCCAATGGTTTAGACATTAATGGCTGGGTGTTGAGTTATTTTGAGGGGACAGCAAATTTACACTGTTATTCAGGCTGTACACTCACTACTTTACATTATAACAAAGTGTCATTTCTTCAGTGTTGTCACATGATAAGATATAATTAAAATATTTTCAAAAATGTGAGGGGTGCACTCACTTTTGTGAGATACTGTATATACAAAGTGGAAGTAAATCTACACCTGGATACAGTGTAACCGGCTTACCAAGAAACAGGCAACACATGATCCGGTGAGCTTATAAAGGCTTTTTTCACTGGATCCTGTGTTGCCTGTTTCTTGGTAAGCTGGTTACACTGTAGCCAGGTGTAGGTTTACTTCCACTGTTAACATTCACTCAAACAGCAGTGCACCAGGTGGTTGCAATGGGGCAATGGATGGTGTGTGCCACTGCCACACTTCGACTTGGATATATATATATATATATATATATATATATATATATATATATATATATATATATATATATATATATAAAAGTGCATTGGAGCCCTTTGCAGTTAAGTAGATGAAAACATGTACAATCATAATTATGCAATATTAATTTTTAATAAAGTCTTATACTGTGTATTTTAAAATTCCACAATCCAATGATCTGTACTTAGCAGAATATGTTCTTTGTATTTATAAATAGATATTCATATATCTCAGGACTTTTGTAGGTTGCTTTTAATTCAACTTTTTATTTCCAGTTTAAAATCAGGTCAATTTTTCGGTCCACTCAAGGACCTTTTTCAAGACCAATTGATATCTTATAATGACATTTTTTCTTAGTTCAAATGTTCATGTTCTTTGACTTAAACTATTTCTGGGTGCTTTTTGATGTGTGCTTTGGGTCATTGTCCTTCTGTAAGACCTGTGACCTCTGACGGAGACCCAACTTTCTGACACTGGGCCCTATATTGCGCCACAGAATTTATTGGTAGTCTTCAGATTTCATAATGTCATGCACACAGTCAAGACATCCAGTGCCTGAAGCAACAAAGCAACCCCAAAACATCAGTGAACCTCCACCATGTTTGACTGTAGGAACTGTATTGTTTTCTTTAAAAGCCTCATTTCTTTTTATGAAAACAGCAGCATGATGGGCTTTACCAAAAAGCTGTAATTTTGTTTCATCTGTCCACAGCACATTCTCCCAAAAGGATTTTGGCCTCTTTAGGTAAGTTTTGGCAAACTCCAATCTGGCTTTCTTATGTTTCTGTGTCAGGAGTGGGTTCCTCCTGGTTCTCCCTCCTACCATCATGTTCCTTTTCATTCAGAAGGCGACGTATAGTGCAAGCTGGCACATTTGTACCCTGTGCCTGAAGGTCAGCTTGAATTTGTCTGGAAGTTGATTGAGGTTCTTTATCCACCATTTGAACAGTCTGTTGCAATCTCTTTGATCATTTTTTCTCTTTCGTCCACGTCCAGGGAGATTAGCTACAGTGCCATGGGCTGTAAACTTCTTGACAATGTTGCACACAGTGGACACAGGAACATTAGGATCTCTGGAGATGGAGTTGTAACCTTGAGATTGTCCATGCTTTTCCAGAATTTTTTTCTCAAATCCTCAGACAATTCTTTGCTGCTCTTTCTCTTCTCCATGCTCAGTGTGGCACACAGAGACACACAACAGAAAGGTTGAGTCAAATTTTCACCATTTTAAATGGTTGCTGGTGTGATTTCTATATTGTCAGCACCTGCTAATTGATACAGGTGAGTTTAGTTACAAATTATAGGAGCATCACAAACTTGGAATGCAATTATTTCTTGCAATTTTGAGAAGGTGCCAATAATTTTGTCCATCCATTTTTGGAGTTTTGCATGGAATTTCTCCCCTTTTTGTGTCATACCAATACAAACAAAAGAAACAAAAATGAGAATGCCTAAACATTTGTAATTGCAACAATTTTCTGGGTGAAGTGGTGCATTATCTGACAGAAATGCAGGGGGGCCATGATTGTATATACATGCATTTATATAAACCCTTATAAAATCATGTATATAACATAATTTATGTAAGAACTTACCTGATAATTTAATTTCTTTCATATTAGCAAGAGTCCATGAGCTAGTGTCGTATGGGATATACATTCCTACCAGGAGGGGCAAAGTTTCCCAAACCTTAAAATGCCTATAAATACACCCCTCACCACACCCACAATTCAGTTTAACGAATAGCCAAGAAGTGGGGTGATAAGAAGGAGCGAAAGCATCAAAAAATAAGGAATTGGAATAATTGTGCTTTATACAAAAAAATCATAACCACCACAAAAAAAGGGTGGGTCTCATGGACTCTTGCTAATATGAAAGAAATGAATTTATCAGGTAAGTTCTTACATAAATTATGTTTTCTTTCATGTAATTAGCATGAGTCCATGAGTTAGCGACGTATGGGATAGCAGATACCCAAGATGTGGAACTTCCACGCAAGAGTCACTAGAGAGGGAGGGATAAAATAAAGACAGCCAATTTTGCTGAAAAAATAATCCATAACCCAAATCAAATCTTTATAATGAAAAAAACTGAAATTATAAGCAGACAAATCAAACAGAAACAGCTGCCTGAAGTACTTTTCTACCAAAAACTGCTTCAGAAGAAGAAAACACATCAAAATGGTAGAATTTAGTAAAAGTATGCAAAGAAGACCAAGTTGCTGCTTTGCAAATCTGATCAACAGAAGCTTCATTCCTAAAAGCCCAGGAAGTAGAAACTGACCTAGTAGAATGAGCCGTAATCCTTTGAGGCGGGGATTTACCCGACTCTACATAAGCATGATGAATCAAAGACTTTAACCAAGACGCCAAAGAAATGGCGGAAGCCTTCTGACCTTTCCTGGAACCAGAAAAGATAACAAATAGACTGGAAGTCTTCCTAAAATCTTTAGTAGCTTCAACATAGTATTTCAAAGCTCTAACTACATCCAAAGAATGTAACGATCTTTCCTTAGAATTCTTAGGATTAGGACATAATGAAGGAACAACAATTTCTCTACTAATGTTGTTAGAATTCACAACCTTAGGTAAAAATTGAAAAGAAGTCCGTAACGCCGCCTTATCCTGATGAAAAATCAGAAAAGGAGATTCACAAGAAAGAGCAGATAACTCAGAAACTCTTCTAGCAGAAGAGATAGCCAAAAGGAACAATACTTTCCAGGAAAGTAATTTAATGTCCAGAGAATGCATAGGTTCAAACGGAGGAGCCTGCAAAGCTTTTAAAACCAAATTAAGACTCCAAGGAGGAGAGATCGACTTAATGACAGGTTTGATACGAGATAAAGCCTGTACAAAACAATGAATATCAGGAAGATTAGCAATCTTTCTGTGAAAAAGAACAGAAAGAGCAGAGATTTGTCCCTTCAAAGAACTTGCAGACAAACCTTTATCCAAACCATCCTGAAGAAATTGTAAAATTCTAGGAATTCTGAAAGAAAACCAGGAAAATTTATGAGAACACCACCAAGAGATGTAAGTCTTCCAAACTCGATAATAAATCTTTCTAGAGACGGATTTACGAGCCTGTAACATAGTGTTAATCACTGAGTCAGAGAAACCTCTATGACTGAGGATCAAGCGTTCAATCTCCATACCTTCAAATTTAATGATTTGAGATCCTGATGGAAAATGGGCCTTGAGATAGAAGGTCTGGTCTTAATGGAAGTGTCCAAGGTTCGCAACTGGCCATCCGAACGAGATCCGCAAACCAAAACCTGTGTGGCCATGCTGGAGCCACCAGCAGTACAAATGAACGCTCCAATAGAATTTTGGAGATCACTTTTGGAAGAAGAACTAGAGGCGGAAAGATATAAGCAGGATGATAATTCCAAGGAAGTGACAACGCATCCACTGCTTCCGCCTGAGGATCCCGGGATCTGGACAGATACCTGGGAAGTTTCTTGTTCAGATGAGAGGCCATCAGATCTATTTCTGGAGGACCCCAGATTCGAACAATCTGAAGAAAAACCTCTGGATGAAGAGACCATTCGCCCGGATGTAACTTCTGGCGACTGAGGTAATCCGCTTCCCAATTGTCTACACCTGGGCTATGAACCGCAGAAATTAGACAGGAGCTGGATTCCGCCCATACAAGTATCCGAGATACTTCTTTCATGGCTTGAGGACTGTGAGTCCCCCCTTGATGATTGACATATGCCACGGTCGTGACATTGTCTGTTTGAAAACAAATAAACGATTCTCTCTTTAGAAGAGGCCAAAACTGAAGAGCTCTGAAAATCGCACAGAGTTCCAAAATGTTGATTGGTAATCTCGCCTCCTGAGATTCCCAAACCCCTTGTGCTGTCAGAGATCCCCATACAGCTCCCCAACCTGATAGACTCGCATCTGTTGAGATCACAGTCCAGGTTGGATGAACGAAAGAGGCCCCTTGAATTAAACAATGGTAATCCATCCACCAAATTAGAGATGATCGAACATTGGGATTTAAGGATATTATTTGTGATATCCTTGTATAATCCCTGCACCACTGGTTCAGCATACAAAGCTGGAGTGGTCTCGTATGAAAACGAGCAAAAGGGATCGCGTCCGATGCAGCAGTCATGAGACCTAAAATCTCCATGCATAATGCTACCAAAGGGAACAATTGAGACTGAAGGCTTCGACAGGCTGAAACCAATTTCAGACGTCTCTTTTCTGTCAGAGACAAAGTCATGGACACTGAATCTATTTGGAAACCCAAAAAGGTTACTCTTGTCTGAGGGATCAAGGAACTCTTTGGTAAATTGATCCTCCAACCATGTCTTTGAAGAAACAACACAAGTTGATTCGTATGAGATTCTGCAGAATGTGAAGACTGAGCAAGTACCAAGATATCGTCCAAATAAGGAAATACCGCAATACCCTGTTCTCTGATTACAGAGAGAAGGGCACCGAGAACCTTCGAAAAGATCCTTGGCGCTGTTGCTAGACCAAATGGAAGAGCAATAAACTGGTAATGCATGTCTAGAAAAGAGAATCTCAGAAACTGATAGTGATCTGGATGAATTGGAATATGCAGGTATGCATCCTGTAAGTCTATTGTAGACATATAATGCCCTTGCTGAACAAAAGGCAGAATAGTTCTTATAGTCACCATTTGGAATGTTGGTATCCTTACATAACGATTCAATAGTTTTAGATCCAGAACCGGTCTGAAAGAATTCTCTTTCTTTGGTATGATGAATAGATTTGAATAAAACCCCAGACCCTGTTCCAGAACTGGAACTGGTATAATTACCCCAGCTAACTCTAGGTCTGAAACACATTTCAGAAACGCCTGAGCCTTCACTGGGTTGACTGGAATGCGTGACAGAAAGAATCTCCTCACAGGTGGTCTTACTTTGAAACCTATTCTGTACCCTTGTGAAACCATGTTCTGAATCCAAAGATTGTGAACAGAATTGATCCAAACATCTTTGAAAAATCGTAACCTGCCCCCTACCAGCTGCGCTGGAATGAGGGCCGCATCTTCATGCGGATTTAGGGGCTGGTTTAGACTTTCTGGAAGGCTTAGATTTATTCCAGACTGGATTAGGTTTCCAACCGGAAACTGTTCCTTTAGGGGAAGGATCGGGCTTCTGCTCCTTATTCTGACGAAAGGAACGAAAACGATTAGCAGCCCTGTAATTACCTTTAGATTTTTTGCCCTGAGGCAAAAAGGCACCCTTCCCTCCAGTAACAGTTGAAATTATAGAATCCAACTGAGAACCAAACAACTTATTACCTTGGAAAGAGAGAGAAAGCAAAGTTGACTTAGAAGTCATATCTACATTCCAGGATTTAAGCCATAAAGCTTGTATAGCTAAAATAGCTAAAGACATATACCGGACATCAACTCTAATGATATCAAAAATGGCATCACAGACAAAGTTATTAGCGTGTTGAAGAAGTTTAACAATGCTATATGTATTATGATCTGTCACTTGTTGCGCTAAAGCCTCCAACCAGAAAGTTGAAGATGCAGCAACATCAGCCAAAGAGATAGTAGGTCTAAGTAGATTACCTGAACATAAATAAGCTTTTCTCAAAAAAGATTACATTTTCCTATCTAAAGGATCTTTTTTAACGAAGTGCTATCTGCCGTAGGAATAGCAGTACGTTTGGCTAGAGTAGAGATAGCCCCATCGACTTTAGGGATTTTATCCCAAATTTCCAATCAGATGGCACAGGGTACAATTTCTTAAACTTTGGAGAAGGAGTAAATGAAGTACCCAGACTATCCCACTCCCTAGCAATCACATCTGAGATAGCATCAGGAACTGGAAAAACTTCCGGAATTAATACATGAGGTTTATAAACCGAATTTAAACGTTTAGCAGTTTTAGTATCAAGAGGACTGGACTCCTCCATATCTAAAGCAATCAAAACTTCTTTAAGTAATGAACGAATAAACTCCATCTTAAATAAATATGAAGATTTATCAGTATCAATATCTGAAGTAGAATCTTCCGAACCGGAAAAAACCTCATCAGAAACAGATAAGTCAGAATGATGACGGTCACCCAAAAATTCATCTGAAATGTGAGAAGTTTTGAAAGACCTTTTACGTTTACTGGAAGGAGGAATAACAGACAGAGCCTTCCTAATAGAATTAGAAACAAATTCTTTTACATTAACAGGAACATCCTGAACAGTAGATGTTGAAGGAACAACAACAGGTAAATGATTATTACTAATGGAAACACAATCTGCATTGGAAAGTTTATCATGACAGCTTTCACAAACTACGGCTGGAGAAACAGTTACCACAAGTTTACAACATAACTTTGGTAGAACTCAGGCAGCGTCTGTAGTGGATTTTGTTCCAGGGTCAGGATGAGACATCTTGCAATATGTAATAGAAAAAACAACATATAAAGCAAAATTATCAAATTCCTTAAATGACAGTTTCAGGAATGGGAAAGAATGCAAAATAATAAGCTTCTAGAAACCAGAAGCAAAGAAAAGAAAATGTCTAAATAATGTGAGTAAAAAAGACGCCCACATTTTTTTGGCGCAAAAAAAATGTCTGAATACGCATGCGCAACAGAATACAACTTCCAGCGTAAATTACGTCGCCGGAAATGACAAAAATTTTAGCGCCAAAAAAAGTTTGCGAGCCTAACAGCATGCAGGAAAAAAAGGCCAAATGAAATTTCAAGGTAAGAAAAAATAATTAAATGCATTATCCCAATAATGAAACTGACAGTCTGTATAGAAAAGGAATACTGATTATCCTGAATCAAAGCAAATATAAGTTTATAGACATATATTTAGAACTTTACATATAAAGTGCCCAACCATAGCGCAGAGTGTCACAAAAAATAAGACTTACTTACCCCAGGACACTCCTCTACATGTAGTAGATAGCCAAACCAGTACTGAAACGAGAATCAGTAGAGGTAATGGTATATAAGAGTATATCGTTGATCTGAAAAGGGAGGTAGGAGAAGAAATCTCTACGACCAATAACAGAGAACCTATGAAATAGATCCCCTAGAGGTAGACCATTGTATTCAAATAGGCAATACTCTCTTCACATCCCTCTGACATTCACTGCACTCTGAGAGGAAAACCGGGCTTCAACCTGTTGCGAAGCGCATATCAACGAAGAATCTTAAGCACAAACTTACTTCACCACCTCCACGGGAGGCAAAGTTTGTAAAACTGAATTGTGGGTGTAGTGAGGGGTGTATTTATAGGCATTTTAAGGTTTGGGAAACTTTGCCCCTCCTGGTAGGAATGTATATCCCATACGTCACTAGCTCATGGACTCTTGCTAACTACATGAAATATATATATATATATATATATATATATATACTAAATATATATTTTTATATATATATATAGGTTTAGGTATATATTGTACAGAAATGCCATCATGTACGTACAGTATATATAGAAAATGTATTTATGAATAAATAGAACATACAGGGAGTGCAGAATTATTAGGTAAATGAGTATTTTGACCACATCATCCTCTTTATGCATGTTGTCTTACTCCAAGCTGTATAGGCTCGAAAGCCTACTACCAATTAAGCATATTAGGTGATGTGCATCTCTGTAATGAGAAGGGGTGTGGTCTAATGACATCAACACCCTATATCAGGTGTGCATAATTATTAGGCAACTTCCTTTCCTTTGGCAAAATGGGTCAAAAGAAGGACTTGACAGGCTCAGAAAAGTCAAAAATAGTGAGATATCTTGCAGAGGGATGCAGCACTCTTAAAATTGCAAAGCTTCTGAAGCGTGATCATCGGACAATCAAGCGTTTCATTCAAAATAGTCAACAGGGTCGCAAGAAGCGTGCGGAAAAAACAAGGCGCAAAATAACTGCCCATGAACTGAGAAAAGTCAAGCGTGCAGCTGCCAAGATGCCACTTGCCACCAGTTTGGCCATATTTCAGAGCTGCAACATCACTGGAGTGCCCAAAAGCACAAGGTGTGCAATACTCAGAGACATGGCCAAGATAAGAAAGGCTGAAAGACGACCACCACTGAACAAGACACACAAGCTGAAACGTCAAGACTGGGCCAAGAAATATCTCAAGACTGATTTTTCTAAAGTTTTATGGACTGATGAAATGAGAGTGAGTCTTGATGGGCCAGATGGATGGGCCCGTGGCTGGATTGGTAAAGGGCAGAGAGCTCCAGTCCGACTCAGACGCCAGCAAGGTGGAGGTGGAGTACTGGTTTGGGCTGGTATCATCAAAGATGAGCTTGTGGGGCCTTTTCAGGTTGAGGATGGAGTCAAGCTCAACTCCCAGTCCTACTGCCAGTTTCTGGAAGACACCTTCTTCAAGCAGTGGTACAGGAAGAAGTCTGCATCCTTCAAGAAAAACATGATTTTCATGCAGGACAATGCTCCATCACACGCGTCCAAGTACTCCACAGCGTGGCTGGCAAGAAAGGTTATAAAAGAAGAAAATCTAATGACATGGCCTCCTTGTTCACCTGATCTGAACCCCAGTGAGAACCTGTGGTCCATCATCAAATGTGAGATTTACAAGGAGGGAAAACAGTACACCTCTCTGAACAGTGTCTGGGAGGCTGTGGTTGCTGCTGCACGCAATGTTGATGGTGAACAGATCAAAACACTGACAGAATCCATGGATGGCAGGCTTTTGAGTGTCCTTGCAAAGAAAGGTGGCTATATTGGTCACTGATTTGTTTTTGTTTTGTTTTTCAATGTCAGAAATGTATATTTGTGAATGTTGAGATGTTATATTGGTTTCACTGGTAAAAATAAATAATTGAAATGGGTATATATTTGTTTTTTGTTAAGTTGCCTAATAATTATGCACAGTAATAGTCACCTGCACACACAGATATCCCCCTAAATAGCTATAACTAAAAACAAACTAAAAACTACTTCCAAAACTATTCAGCTTTGATATTAATGAGTTTTTTGGGTTCATTGAGAACATGGTTGTTGTTCAATAATAAAATTAATCCTCAAAAATACAACTTGCCTAATAATTCTGCACTCCCTGTATTCTTGTATGAGAAGAACATTGGAATGTGAAATCTTCATATTTTCATGTCGGGCTAGCGCACATTAGAATATGTGATTGGGTTTGCGAGCAAGTAGGGTGTTTTATTCAACTTTTGTTTCTATTTTGACTTCTATGGGGGCATATGTGAGCACGCATACAATATTCTAACGTTGGCTTTTTGCCCTTGTCCCTTGGTTTAGCACACAATAACATTTTACTTTTAACTCATAATGCAAGAGCAACACGAATAGCGCAAAAAGCTGAACTTCTACCGCAATTAAAGGGACAGTCTACACCACAATAATTTTATTGTTTAAAAAGATAGATAACACCCATTACCCATTCCCTAGTTTTGCACAACCAACACAGTTATATAAATACACTTTTTACCTCTGTGATTACATTGTATCTAAGCCTCTGCAAACTGCCCCCTTATTTCAGTTCTTTTGACAGACATCCATTTTAGCCAATTAGAGCTGGCTCACCTAAACTCCACGTGCGCGAGCACAGTGTTATCTATTTGACACACATGAACTAACACCCTCTAGTGGTGAAAAACTGTCAACTGAGAGAAGAGGTGGCCTTCAAGGGCTTAGAAATTAGCATATAAACCTCCTAGGTTTAACTTTCAACTTAAAATACCAAGAGAACAAAGAAAAATTGGTGATAAAAGTAAATTGGAATTTTTTTTAAAATTACATTCAATGAGGCCAATTTATCAAGCCGTCAACCGCAAATACGCTGGAATTCTGCAGTGTAATTGTGGCGAGCTTGATTCCCCTTATTTATCAAACCCTACAGACCAGCAAAAGTTGAAATCTGTGAAATCAAATCCAATAATTGGCTGTATTGGATCAGCCAATAGGATTTTTTCAACCTTAATTCCGATTGGCTGATAGAATTCTATCAGCCAATCAGAATCTAAGGGACGTCATCTTGGATGATGTCATTTAAAGGAACATTTACTCGGGAAGAAGACGTCGTAAGAAGAGGATGCTCTGCATTGGATGTCTTGAAGATGGAGCCGCTCCGCTCCGGATGGATGAAGATAGAAGTTGCCGTCTGGGTGAAGACTTCTGCGGCTTGGATGAAGACTTCGGCCGCTTGGATGAAGACTTCTGACGGCTTCTTGGAGGATGGATGTCGGATCTTCAAAACTGTAAGTGAATCTTCAGGGGTTAGTGTTAGGATTTTTTAAGGGTGTATTGGGTGGGTTTTATTTTTAGATTAGGGTTTTGGGCTGCAATAGAGCTAAATGCCCTTTTAAGGGCAATGCCCATCCAAATGCCCTTTTCAGGGCAATGGGGAGCTTAGGTATTTTTTAGTTAGGTTTTTATTTGGGTTACATTTATTCCAATAGTGCAACCGGCATTGTGACTAACCAGCAAGCCCGCAAAGCGCTTTGGATATTCAAGACCCGCTCAGTAGATCCTGGAGCGGAGTCCAACGTTCATTGAAAAATCTGAAAATACTTTTACATTTTTTTAAGTTACCGCTTAAATAATGTTATATAATAACTGTGTGAAGAATTATATAACATTATTCTGAACCTTTACTGTCCCTTTAAACTTTTCTGTTAGTTAAAATAAGTGTATTGTGAATTTTGATCAAACTTTACCTGCATACAGCTGGCAAGACAAATCTGTGAGACCAGCTTGTTTAAAATGCTTACAAAATGTCACACAACTTGTGAGAGAGCTTCAGACGCCCTGGGAACTCCCCTGTTCAGCTCAGGGAACTGCCCTGTCCCTTCCACTTTCTGAAAGTGTCATTACAGGTGCAATGTAATTTGTGAAAGATACACAGAAACATACAAAGTATGATCCTAAGTTATTAAAGTAACACAGAAACTTTCAAAGCATTATCAGAATGTGTAAAATTACTGCTACAGCTAAATGTATTAAAATATAAATAATTAAATAAAAAAGTGGAAATCTTAAATGCAATAATACTGAAAGAACCCAATCTGAAATATATAGTAATATAAATTACAAAGTGTAACAAAACCCTCATATCATGCAGTGCTATATTGCACTGGACTTGTTTCTGTTCCCCATACAGAGATGAGAAATATATTGCAGTGCTAGAGAGTTGCGCCCTTTTTCTTTAGAAAATTCAGTGAGTTCAGCCAATGTGAAGTCTGAACTACAATTTCTCTCCAAGCTGGAGAATCTGAATATCAGGGCCTCAGTGTTCTCTTCTATCAGCTTTAAATCCTAAGTTATGCAAAGATATGCTAATTATCATGGCTTGTATTTTTTATTCCCAAGAGCCTTAGTCCCAAATACCATGTGAATGGCATATTTCTGCCCAAACATATCAGACTTCTGATCATATGCATGACCCCAGCAAATCTTTTATGCCAGCTACATACCCAAGCAATATTGTATTTATTACTTTTATTACACCCAATGATCCCTAGGTGTTTGGTAAAGGTGCATAACATGTGTCCCTAGTCTCCAGATGTTAGAAATATTTGAGGCTTATGGGCTAAATTTGTTGGGGGTGGAGAGCTTCAAGCTACAGCATATTAATATTGATTGCAAGTAACATTTTCGGTTTTGGTCAGATAGAATATGTGCAAACTATTATTGTTTTAGGAAACTGATACCTCTTACAAGGAAATGCTAATATCTAATGATAAAATTTAAGTTTCGAAATAAATGAATAATCAGGATATACATTTGATACGGACATAACTGAAGCAATAAACTTTTTTATCTAATCATATTAAGAAATTAATCAAACTTTAATCCCAAAGCAAACCACACTCCATAAAGTATTTACGCACTAAAATTACCAGAAACTATGAAGATTTTTAGTGATGATATCACCATTTATTTAAAACTCATAAAAGGGATTTCCTGTCCTGGAACGTTCTGATTATTTAATAGCTTGGCAGAACATCCAACGCTAAAATGAATATATTACCTCCTAGATTACTTTATCTATTCCATTCCCTATCCATTTCAGAGAATCTGAGAGCTATCCAGCAAAAAAGAATCTTAATTTATTTGGTGTAATGAAATTCCTGTAGCCAAATAATTTATCTTATTTAATTCTATCACTGATGATAATGACACTTTGTAATATTCTTATTTATTAACATTATTTGATGCAATGGAGTGTATTTACCAGTACTAAGAGATAAGTGGACAGAAGCAGATCTCTGACTCATTTTGGAAACATCTGCAACGTACAGAAGCTTTTGCTGCTTTTTTAAAATGCTGGTAATTTAAACCGCTAAGAAAAAAAAATAAATGAAAAGGTAGCAAAATGAATCATTAAAGTGTTCTCTGCTCTGGCCTTTTGTGATGCATTTCATAGTCATAGTTTTGCTGTGCTAGAAACATTTAATAAATGTTTCAAGTCATGCAGTGACTGATTGGAACACAAATGAAGTGTAGATAAGAGATGTCCGAGCATTTAATTCTTTCGTTGCCAAGGCTTGCCAAAGCAAGTTTAAATTACTATTCAACAAAGGGATTTGTAAGGGCTACATTCCAGAATAAAAATGTATTTATTAATTTTACATTTAGGGCTAGATTATAAGTGGGCCGCTAAATTATCGTGCGTCCACAAACAGGCAAATTTGCCCGTTAGCGAACACGATAATTAATCAGCCATTACAAGTGGCTGGTTTTTGTTACTGCGAACTCCCGATAGCAATTAGTGCTTATAAAATGCCCCAAATGCCCCTAGAATATAGTATAGTGTATTGTATTAAACAATAAAGATAGCAGCATCTTTATTTTTTAATAAAATAACTGCACTAGGTAATATTTTAGGGCTAAAGTTGGTGGGAGTGGGGTGTTAAAAAAATAAAACAGCACTGAAAAGTGCCTTTACATTGCAGTCTATGGGAACTGTGTGTTCCCAGTAAATATATATTTATATATATATATATATATATATATATATATATATATTAATATTAATATTTGTATATACACACATTAACACGAATATTTATGTATATAAGCATATACATATATATTTAATATTGCTGCCATCGCTGCGCTACTTACTCCCTTCGCTGCGCTTAGGTTCTGATGCCATCTCTGACGGAATCAGAATGAGGCTCCCATTGAAGCCTATCAAAGCGCGATCTCATGAGCGCAATGCTTCCCAGCAACACAAACTCAAGCTCGCATTCGCATTGCTTACAACTTGTAATACCAGCGTAAATTTGCGTGCGCTGGTATTGCACAGTGGAATTTAAACTAGAGTGTACTGCACCTAGGGTTAATATGATGCACGTGGAAACAGGGTGACTGCCACCCCTTTATAAGCCACACACAAAAATCCACAGCACCATATGCATATATAAATTTAATAAAATATATTTCACAGGCACTGTCTTACAGGACAAAAGCGACATTTTGGGATGTTATCCCTTAAAGGGACACTAAACCCACATTTTTTCTTTCATGATTGAGATAGAGCATGCAATTTTAAACAGCTTTCTAATTTACTCCTATTATCAAATTTTCTTCGTTCTCTTGCTATCTTTATTTGAAAAAGAAGACATCTGAGGCGCACATCCCACTGGGGATAGAGGGAAAACATGTGATATATGAAAATATGCTGAGAGAAAACTAATCTGAAAAAATAGAGTAAAAAGTCAGATATGGGGGCCGATTTATCAAGCTCCGTATGGAGCTTGATGCCCCTGTTTCCGCGAGAGCCTTCAGGCTCGCCGGAAACAGAAGTTATGAAGCAGCGGTTTAAAGACCGCTGCTCCATAACTTGTCCGTCTGCTCTGAGGCCGCGGACAGAAATCAACCCGATCAAATACGATTATTTTATATTGCTATTTTTTTTCCTATTGACTTACTCGTCTTTCCATAATTTTGGCATATTAATATATCCAGGCTCAAGAAGCCTATATCATCCCTGAACATTCATTTTATTGAGTGATGACCAACAATGCTGAATGTTATGTCATTGCTTAGGATCTTAGCCTCACACTGTTTGTACTGCTTATGAAGATTTATATTCCTAAATGCTCTTTAACCAGCAACTACCATTATTTTAGGAACAGAGCATATTTTTCCATACAACTCCCGGGCTGATGAAATATTTTAATCTAATCAGCATTCTCAACTATCTGTGTTTTACTGCTCAGCTAATTAGACACATTTTTGCTGGGGCCCACCAGTCCCTAGACAGCTAGATATTAAAAGGCACAGCTGGGGAGATTTCAGTTTTGTTTTTTAGGGGGAAGGGGGGGGCTTTTTCTATCTTTCTATCCGGTCTCTAGGATTAACACTGTCACATAAATCTACGTCAGAAACAACTTAACCTCCAACAACTTATATATTAATTGTGAGTAAGAACATTTTTGATTCACAGCACACTAATTCACAATGTGCAATGGAAGATATTCTGATAAGAAGAGGCATAGAGTTACACAAATAAAATCACATATAGAACATCAAATGTTTACCACCTTTTAAAGATGAGGATAAACATCTGGATCTAGTAATATTTACTGTCTCACTGCAGATAATCAGAAACAATGTCTAGCCTGTCAGATAACCAATCATGATAACACAATGTTGTAAACGTATTATAGTAAATAATATATACATACTCTTTTATTCTTCATTGTAATATGAATAATATTAAAAGAACATTAAACTCAAGGGTCTAATTGCAAGTGGAGCACAAAAAAGCAAACAGTATGGAGTTCTATTTCCACTTGCCTAAAATCCTTAGCGCTTACATTTTCAACTTGTAGTAGTCATTGGTTAATATAGCAGTAGTATAGTCTGCACTATATTGTTCATGTTGGCTAGCACAGGTGCCTCACTTTATCTCAGATAATAGATTTTTAGGAGGGCCTGTACTAAAATTCTTGTTGGAGTGCAAACATTTTGCTCATGTAGTAGAGATTTGGGTATGGTTTTTGCTACACACCTGCTATGTTTTAGAAGTAATAATAGCAAGCAATAACTTTTTATATCTGGCTTTCAAAAGCGCTCAAAGAGAAAACAGTATTTCCGATTAAGTGCAACTAACCGAAAACTTACAATATGAATGCAAGGAGCGCATAACTACTACTTCCCATTGTAAGTATAGTGCATGCTATAGAACTATCAATGGTGTAAAGGTGCCCACCAACAGCTTATAATACCTGATTATACATTATTGATTGTGCAAGGCCAAGTGCAAAATAACGCACCACATTTTATTAGTAGCACTCCACTCTGCATGTTTACTCATGCTTAGTAAAGAAAACTTTGCAATGCAATTTCCTTATTTATTTTGCGTTCTTTTCCTGTAATTTAACTCGGAAAAGTTCGAAAAAAAATTCTACTACGCCAGAGTCTGGGGTGAATTCTGCATAATTCAACTCAGTATTGCTTGATCAGTGCAGGAGATCATTTATATCTGTCCCAAAGTGGCCACAGCAAAAGAGATAAGAGAAACAAAACTCAAGAGGCTTTTCAAGGAATATGTTCCTGGACTGCAAACGTTGTAAATATTGTAACAAAATTATAGCTTTTAATGCTATTAAAATATGTATATTGCATGTGTAGTTTAATCAGTATTCTGGTTCCTAAAGCAATGTGTAGTTAAATTAACTAGCGCTAGCCATCTGTATTTATAGATAGATATACTGTATATATAATTATTACTGCTCACATGTACACTGTATACACATGTGCAAATTCAACCCACCTAAGTGTATGCAAGTTACACCCTGACCAAAAAATATTACGGCCAAAAAAGACCTAAAACCTAGGGGGCAGCAGAATATTGAGTGTTTGATTTCCTAGGGCAGCACAAAACCTAGATATGTCACTGGGATGCAGGCATCAAAGTATCTGAGAGAACTTTCAGTGACAATTAGCTGAAGAGGGCCTGTTAGCCAGAAGCCCTGCTCAGAAACCAACCCCACAATCCATTTTTATCTAGGTGACCCACCTACAATTTCAGCAATCTGGTACTGTGACATGTTTTTTTGCCTTCAATAGGCCGACAATTTGACTGACTATCTTTAATGACAAGTCACTTTGTTTACCCATCTGTAAAAACATATACATCTGTTAACTTACCAAATAATTTAGTAATATTACATCAAATTACACATAAATATGTATTGCAGAAGTTGCCAGTATAATATGAAATAAGAAATAGTTACAGTAACTTACAGCATGAAAAATCAGCACTATCATGAAATTAATATCAAAATTACACATTTTGACCAATGGGTCTAATAATTTGTAGTGTATTTTCCAGTAAATAAATCCACCTGCCATTTTCCTTATTTAAAAGCTTCAGCCCACAGACAACAAAGCTAGCCAAAGTCATAAAATAAATGTAAAATACATTGTTTTGCACTTTTTTTTTTTCTGCCAAAACCAAATAGGGAAGCTTTTCTGGACTTTTGTTAAATAGAACCCTTTATGTTTGGGATAAAACTATTCCTTTTTTATTGTTTTATTTGTTATTGATTTTTATTGTTTTATTTTAAACTTAATAAAAATAAACAAATAAATACCATAAATGATAAACACACAAACCCCATTGTGTGCTAAGACAAGTACCCACTCCTCTAATTCATATTTAAATGAACTAAATATATAATTTCATTTAATTAATACAACAATTAGCCTAAACATAAATGTTAACGCTGCCACCCGAAGGCCAAATTTCTTCAAAATTAATAGGTTACTATGGTAACCCGACCTTCCACTACACTCGATCGCATATACGGCACCGCATACAAGTGCAGGGCGTATATTTTACATGTCGCTAACTGTTAAAATAAAAGCGGTGGCACTGCCAACATGTGTCTAACATTTGGACACAAACTTCCATATTACTGAGTGCAATTCTGGAGACCAATATCACTCTGACTCCAATTCAAGCTCTGCTTCATGACCCACTAAACATGGGCTAAACATGAAAACAAATAAATGTATATTTCTTGTTTGCACCATAGTTAAATGAACTATCGCCCAATACTGGAAATTGGTGGTGCCTAGTTTCCAGATAATTCACAACAAAATAAAACATTACTTTCATTTAAGAAGCACTGCTGCTGACCTTCTAGATACCAAAGAACAATTCATTGCTCTACGGGAGCCTTGGATCATGTATACTGAAGCTAGAGCTAGATAGCAGCCGATTGCTGGCCTTAGTGGGGTCAACTAATTTACGTTTCATTATGTAATAGAGGTAACACCTTAGTTTTTGGTTTTAATTGTTATATTATTAATAATCTGTGCACCTCTAGGCATATCAACACGTCAGTAGGTTGTTATCCGACAGCGAGTAGATTGCCGCAACTGGACTATAATCAACATAAGTAGGATTAATGATACTGTCATATGTATTCTTACATGTTTCTTTTGTAATGGATGTTATACACAAAGGACTGTAACCTAATTGTAATGTTTTATGAAATTTTGTATTACTACAATTGTAACTCTCTGGAAAATACAATAAAACTCTTTTCAATTAAAAAAAAAACACCCCCAAAAAAATAAAAATAAAACCTAAGTCTAACCCCAAATAGGTAATCGCCATTCCTGAAGTGAAGTCCGGTGGAAAAAGTCTTCTTCCAGGCGGCGATATCTTCATCCAGCGCGGGGACCTCTTCTATCTTCATCCAGGACCAAGGCGACGCGGAGCGGAGGTTACTGCTGAACAGAACCAGCGACCGTGGAGCCATCCAGCGTGGAGGATCCTCTTCGTACGATCGTCGCCACACACTGAAGCTGGAATGCAAGGTACCCGTTTTATATTGGGGTACCGTTGCATTCCTATTGGCTGATATTTTCAAATCAGCCAATAGGATTATAGCTACTGAAATCCTAATGGCTGTTCAAGGCCAAGTGCAAAATAACGCATGCTTTAGGGCAGTGCACAGCAAAAGGCCCTTTTAAGGGCTATTGGTAGTTTAGTCTTAGATTAAGTGGTGTTTTTATTTTCGGGGGCTTATTTTTATAGGGGTATTAGATTAGGTTTACATTTTTTTATTTTTAATCATTTGGTTATTTTTTTCTGTTATTTTAGACTTATTTATTTTTTGTAATTTTAGATTTAATTATTGTAATTTAATATTAGCTTTTATTTTTAAATTAATGTAAGGATTTTTTATTTTAATTGTAACTTAGTATTTTTTTAATTTATGTAATGGGGGTTAATTTAGGAGGTGCTAGGTTAGGGGTCCTAGTGATTAGTTATTTGCGTTTTGGGGAGATGGCGGATTAGGGGTTAATAGTTTAAATAGGTTGATTGCGATGTGGGGGTATGGTGGATTAAGGGTTAATAGTTTAAATAGGTAGATTGCGATGTTGGGGGACGGCAGATTAGAGGTTAATAGTTTAAATTGGTAGAATGCGATGTGGGTGAATGGCGGACTAGGTTTTAATAGTTTAAATAGGTACTTTGCGATGTGGGGGAATCACGGTTTAGAGGTTAATACATTTTATTGTTAGTTGCGATGTGGGGGCATGGCGGACTAGGGGTTAATAGTTTAAATAGGTACTTTGCTAGTTGAGCTGGGTGTAATTTTTGTTAATGTATCAGCAGCCTCTGACAGTGTATTAAATGTTTGCGCCGTCATTGGAAACCTGGTATTATTTAAAGATTAGCGGCTTCTGATACTTTGTATGGGAAACGATAATGTTTTTGGCAGCTGGAGTCCAGTTGCTGAAATTGAGTTATAACGGGCCGTTGGAAGCGGTCAATGAACAACATTGCTTCCAACAGCTTATTTAACGGTTTGCGAGCGCATGCAAACCTAATTACGGCTCAATGAAAATGAGCCCACTATCACTCTTCGCAGAGGAAAATGGAGAGAAGAAAAAAAAAATCTTTCTCCATCAAAATCCTGTTCTTCCATATATTGTCTCAAATATTCATTTTAGGGGTAATATTCTGTTAAATAAAAAGATTTGATTTTTTTACATTGCCTAAGGTGTCATACTGTTCCCTTACTGCTTGAGTTAAAGGGACATGTACTGCAAAAAAAAAATTTTTTCCTTAATGTGTTTCCAATGACTTGACTAACTACAAAGTATAAAATGTATGATAAACTGCTCCTTTATGTTTATTTTTGTATACAAATAGCTGGCTTTGATCTTTGACACCATCACCCATTACAATGGACTGAGCTTGCAGGGAAATTAGATCTCCTTATTTTATTACTTTCTATATGCACACATTCTTCATTATCTTATCTCTGTCTGCATATCAATGACCAATATTTAGAAATAACAATCGTAAATTAACTTCTAAGTACTTATCTCTCCTACTTGTAGATAGCTTTTCTAAAACCAATACTTAATTTAACATTTTCAGTATAGGTGGGGATAAAACAAGCAAAATCCACTATTTCAAATGAGCTGTTTATATACAATTTAATACTCTAGCAGGTAAAATGGAAAATTGAGAACAAATTAAAGGGTAAAATTTTTACAGAACGCTGTCCCTTTAATAATTTTTTTTTTAAACCCTCCAGAGAGGGTTTTCTTTTTTTAACAAACCAGTAAAATAATGTTGGTCAAGAGAGAGCTAGGCTGACTCACGCTGCTGTTCCAATCCAAGAATATAATGTCTGAGGGGTACAAATCAATATATTCCTATTCAACCAGACTTGGACTCTCCCCCAAACCTAGGCCTAGATTTGGAGTTCGGCGGTAGATGGGCTGTTAACGCTCCGCGGGCTTTTTTCTGGCCGCACCATAAATTTAACTCTGGTATCGAGAGTTCAAACAAATGCTGCGTTAGGCTCCAAAAAAGGAGCGTAGAGCATTTTTACCGCAAATGCAACTCTCGATACCAGAGTTGCTTACGGACGCGGCCAGCCTCAAAAACGTGCTCGTGCACGATTCTCCCATAGGAAACAATGGGGCTGTTTGAGCTGAAAAAAAACCTAACACCTGCAAAAAAGCAGCATTCAGCTCCTAACGCAGCCCCATTGTTTCCTATGGGGAAACACTTCCTACGTCTGCACCTAACACTCTAACATGTACCCTGAGTCTAAACACCCCTAACCTTACACTTATTAACCCCTAATCTGCCGCTCCCGCTATCGCTGACCCCTGCATATTTTTTTTAACCCCTAATCTGCCGCTCCGTAAACCGCCGCAACCTACGTTATCCCTATGTACCCCTAATCTGCTGCCCCTAACACCGCCGACCCCTATATTATATTTATAAACCCCTAATCTGCCACCCCCAACGTCGCCTCCACCTACCTACAATAATTAACCCCTAATCTTCCGACCGCAAAGCGCCGCCACCTACGTTATCCCTATGTACCCCTAATCTGCTGCCCCTAACACCGCCGACCCCAATATTATATTTATTAACCCCTAATCTGCCCCCCACAACGTCGCCGACACCTGCCTACACTTATTAACCCCTAATCTGCCGAGCGGACCTGAACGCTACTATAATAAAGTTATTAACCCCTAATCCGCCTCACTAACCCTATCATAAATAGTATTAACCCCTAATCTGCCCTCCCTAACATCGCCGACACCTAACTTCAATTATTAACCCCTAATCTGACGACCGGAGCTCACCGCTACTATAATAAATGGATTAACCCCTAAAGCTAAGTCTAACCCTAACACTAACACCCCCCTAAGTTAAATATAATTTACATCTAACGAAATAAATTAACTCTTATTAAATTAATTATTCCTATTTAAAGCTAAATACTTACCTGTAAAATACATCCTAATATAGCTACAATACAAATTATAATTATATTATAGCTCTTTTAGGATTAATATTTATTTTACAGGCAACTTGGTAATTATTTTAACCAGGTACAATAGCTATTTAATAGTTACCTAGTTGAAATAATAACAAATTTACCTGTAAAATAAATCCTAACCTAAGATATAATTAAACCTAACACTACCCTATCAATAAATTAATTAAATAAACTACCTACAATTACCTACAATTAACCTAACACTACACTATCAATAAATTAATTAAACACAATTGCTACAAATAAATACAATTACATAAACTAGCTAAAGTACAAAAAATAAAAAAGAACTAAGTTACAAAAAATAAAAAAATAATTACAAACATAAGAAAAATATTACAACAATTTTAAACTAATTACACCTACTCTAAGCCCCCTAATAAAATAACAAAGCCCCCCAAAATAAAAAATTCCCTACCCTATTCTAAATTAAAAAAGGTAAAAGCTCTTTTACCTTACCAGCCCTGAACAGGGCCCTTTGCGGGGCATGCCCCAAGAATTTCAGCTCTTTTGCCTGTAAAAAAAACCATACAATACCCCCCCCCAACATTACAACCCACCACCCACATACCCCTAATCTAACCCAAACCCCCCTTAAATAAACCTAACACTAAGCCCCTGAAGATCTTCCTACCTTGTCTTCACCATCCAGGTTCACCGATCCGTCCTGAAGAGCTCCTCCGATGTCCTGATCCAAGCCCAAGCGGGGGGCTGAAGAGGTCCATGATCCGGTCAAAGTCTTCATCCAAGCGGGGCAGAAGAGGATCTTCCATCCGATTGAAGTCTTCATCCAAGCAGCATCCATCCTGAGCGAAGCGGCAGGATCCTGAAGACCTCCAGCGCGGAACATCCATCCGGCCCGACGACTGAACGACGAATGACTGTTCCTTTAAGGGACGTCATCCAAGATGGCGTCCCTCGAATTCCGATTGGCTGATAGGATTCTATCAGCCAATCGGAATTAAGGTAGGAATTTTCTGATTGGCTGATGGAATCAGCCAATCAGAATCAAGTTCAATCCGATTGGCTGATCCAATCAGCCAATCAGATTGAGCTCGCATTCTATTGGCTGTTCCGATCAGCCAATAGAATGCAAGCTCAATCTGATTGGCTGATCGGATCAGCCAATCGGATTGAACTTGATTCTGATTGGCTGATTCCATCAGCCAATCAGAAAATTCCTACCTTAATTCCGATTGGCTGATAGAATCCTATCAGCCAATCGGAATTCGAGGGACGCCATCTTGGATGACGTCCCTTAAAGGAACAGTCATTCGTCGTTCAGTCGTCGGGCCGGATGGATGTTCCGCGCTGGAGGTCTTCAGGATCCTGCCGCTTCGCTCCGGATGGATGCTGCTTGGATGAAGACTTCAATCGGATGGAAGATCCTCTTCTGCCCCCGCTTGGGCTTGGATCAGGACATCGGAGGAGCTCTTCAGGACGGATCGGTGAACCTGGATGGTGAAGACAAGGTAGGAAGATCTTCAGGGGCTTAGTGTTAGGTTTATTTAAGGGGGGTTTGGGTTAGATTAGGGGTATGTGGGTGCAGGACCGTCTTTAACACAGGGCAAAAGGGGCAGTTGCCCTGGGCCCAGTCTCTGTTGAGGGGCCCAAGAGTCCTAAAAAAAAAAAAAAAAAAAAAAAAATTTTTTTTTTTTTTTTCTTAGGTTCATACCAGACTGCTGATGTGACATGGGGAACACACACATTCAGTCCTAATACTGTCACAGTCAAAAGTACTCTGCTTATATTTTTTAAAAAAACTGTGCCAGACCGTGCCGGTGTCATGTGACATGCCAAGCTAGTGCCATGTGCTGTTTTAGATGTGCACTGTGCAGCACTGAATGCAAAGCCCTAACTCGGCATCCAGCCATTTCCCACTGCATCAGAAAAGGTCCTACTGGGGTTACCACTGTTACCAGGTAACTGCTCTGGTGGTGGGGATTGTTTCTGGGTAGGGCTGACTGTAGGCGCATGCAGCAGAAAGCTGGAGCGGCAGGCACATGAGGATTTGAGCATCTGTGCAGCTGCATATACTGCTCTCTTCAGTCTTGAGGCTGTGTGACACATCTCACACTCTATCCATGCAGCCATGGACAGACAGCATCCAGTCTACTGGTCCCCTTAGCCCTGCTCTTTCTGCTGTGGCCCTAAGATCAACTAACCAAAGTTTGTTAGGGGAATAGTGCTTTGTAGAAAGGTGTCAGTGGGAAGTATAAGTGAGTGCACACACGCCCCTCCCCATGCATTGTCTAGTTCAGGGTGAGAGGGAACTTGTTCCTAGCAAAGAAGCAACATGTGCTGGTGTGGCTGATGTATAGCGTCATGCTGATACTTCACACATTAATGTAAGGTTTAATTTTGATAGTTTTTATTTTCTCTCTGTCTCAGATTTTACAGCTTCCCATAGTAGTTCTGCTGTTCCAGTCAGTAAACTTATATTTGTCTGCACCTCCATGCTTCCTCCTTTACCTTGCTTTGCTCCTGTTGGCTGCCCTAAATCTCTTTAACCAGCTAACCTCACACCAGAATCACATTCAAAAGAATATTAAATTAATCCACAGTGGAGGAATTTATATATTTATTTACTTATTAGTACTGCTTAGGTCCAGTTTCACATATTGGATGATCCACCGCTGGGCTAATAATAATAAAAAAAAAAATTGATTTAGTTGTTTTTTGGGATGATGGGGTGGAGAGCAAAATTGCATGGGGTGGGGTGGGGGGGCCCAAGAAAATTTTTGCCCAGGGTCCAATCAATATTAAAGACGGCCCTGTGTGGGTGGTGGGTTGTAATGTTGGGGGGGGGGGGGGGGTATTGTATGTTTTTTTTTACAGGCAAAAGAGCTGAAATTCTTGGGGCATGCCCCGCAAAGGGCCCTGTTCAGGGCTGGTAAGGTAAAAGAGCTTTTACCTTTTTTAATTTAGAATAGGGTAGGGAATTTTTTATTTTGGGGGGCTTTGTTATTTTATTAGGGGGCTTAGAGTAGGTGTAATTAGTTTAAAATTGTTTAAATATTTTTCTTATGTTTGTAATTATTTTTTTATTTTTTGTAGCTTAGTTCTTTTTTATTTTTTGTACTTTAGCTAGTTTATTTAATTGTATTTATTTGTAGCAATTGTGTTTAATTAATTTATTGATAGTGTAGTGTTAGGTTAATTGTAGGTAATTGTAGGTAGTTTATTTAATTAATTTATTGATAGGGTAGTGTTAGGTTTAATTATATCTTAGGTTAGGATTTATTTTACAGGTAAATTTGTTATTATTTCAACTAGGTAACTATTAAATAGCTATTGTACCTGGTTAAAATAATTACCAAGTTGCCTGTAAAATAAATATTAATCCTAAAATAGCTATAATATAATTATAATTTATATTGTAGCTATATTAGGATGTATTTTACAGGTAAGTATTTAGCTTTAAATAGGAATAATTAATTTAATAAGAGTTAATTTATTTCGTTAGATTTAAATTATATTTAACTTAGGGGGGTGTTAGTGTTAGGGCTAGACTTAGCTTTAGGGGTTAATACATTAATTATAGTAGCGGTGAGCTCCGGTCGTCAGATTAGGGGTTAATAATTGAAGTTAGGTGTCGGCGATGTTAGGGAGGGCAGATTAGGGGTTAATACTATTTATGATAGGGTTAGTGAGGCGGATTAGGGGTTAATAACTTTATTATAGTAGCGCTCAGGTCCGCTCGGCAGATTAGGGGTTAATAAGTGTAGGCAGGTGTCGGCGACGTTGTGGGGGGCAGATTAGGGGTTAATAAATATAATATAGGGGTCGGCGATGTTAGGGCAGCAGATTAGGGGTACATAGGGATAACGTAGGTGGCGGCGCTTTGCGGTCGGAAGATTAGGGGTTAATTATTTTAAGTAGCTGGCGGCGACGTTGTGGTGGGCAGGTTAGGGGTTAATAAATGTAATACAGGGGTCGGCGGGGTTAGGGGCAGCAGATTAGGGGTACATAAGTATAACGTAGGTGGCGGTCGGCAGATTAGGGGTTAAAAAATTTTAATCGAGTGGCGGCGATGTGGGGGGAGCTCGGTTTAGGGGTACATAGGTAGTTTATGGGTGTTAGTGTACTTTAGAGCACAGTAGTTAAGAGCTTTATGAACCGGCGTTAGCCAGAAAGCTCTTAACTACTGCTATTTTCCTGCGGCTGGAGTTTTGTCGTTAGAGCTCTAACGCTCACTTCAGAAACGACTCTAAATACCGGCGTTAGGAAGATCCCATTGAAAAGATAGGATACGCAATTGACGTAAGGGGATCTGCGGTATGGAAAAGTCGCGGCTGAAAAGTGAGCGTTAGACCCTTTAATCACTGACTCCAAATACCAGCGGGCGGCCAAAACCAGCGTTAGGAGCCTCTAACGCTGGTTTTCACGGCTAACGCCAAACTCCAAATCTAGGCCTAAGTTAGTCTTTGTACAGAGCCAAAAATTATGTTTAAAGATATTTGGATTCTGCCTTTGACATATGATACATATAGTACAACATTATTTGTTTTACTTGGATACCCAGTTAAGGATCAAGTAATCCACCTGTAAAATTCTAAATTGTGTTTCTCTTTAATAAGATGCCAAAGAAAACGTTTGTACCTTACACAGACTTTTTAAAAACATGTATTGAAGTGATGATTATTTCTGTAAATCAAGGTAATTTACTTAACATTCTAGCTTGTGTATTATTTGCATCATTAACAATTAACTCAAATTGTAAAGTGATTTTCTTATTTTTTTATTCTGAAAGCAGCTATATAGCTTCATTAAAGGATGTGTGGTGAGTTAAAGGGACATTATACACTAGATTTTGTTTGCATAAATGTTTTGTAGAAGATCCATTTATATAGCCCCTCTGGGAGTGTTTTTGTAACAATATATTCACCTAGATTACGAGTTTTGCATTAGAGGCTATGCGGTGCTAACGAGCAGTTTATGCTCACCGCTCACTTACAGACAACGCTGGTATTACGGGTTTTTACAACCCAGAGAAGAAGTGAGCGTTGAGCAAAGTTTTGCTCCTAACCGCACTCCAATACCAGAACTGCTTACGTTAGCAGTGAGCTGGTGTAACGTGCTCGTGCACGATTTCCCCATAGGAATCAATGGGGAGAGCCGGCTGAAAAAAAGTCTAACACCTGCAAAAAAGCAGCGTAAAACTCCTTAACGCAGCCCCATTGATTCCTATGGGGAAATAAAAGTTATGTCTACACCTAACACCCTAGCATGAACCCCAAGTCTAAACACCCCTAATCTTACACTTATTAACCCCTAATCTGCCGCCCCCGACATTGCTGCAACCTACATTATATTATTAACCCCTAATCTGCCGCTCCGGACACCTACATTATACTTATGAACCACTAATCTGCTGCCCCCAACATCGCAGACACCTACATTATATTTATTAACCCCTAATCTGCCGCCCCATATGTTGCTGCCACCTACCTACATTTATTAACCCCTAATCTGCTGCCCCCAACTTCGAAGCCACTATAATAAATATATTAACCCCTAAACCGCCGCACTCCCACCTCGCAAACATGAGTTAAATATTATTAACCCCTAATCTGCCGGCCCTAACATCAACACCACCTACCTACATTTATTGACCCCTAATTCATCACCACCACTATATTAAAGTTATTAACCCCTAAACCTAAGTCTTGCCCTAAACTTAACACCCCCTAACTTAAATATAATTAAAAGAAATCTAAATAAAATTACTATAATTAACTAAATAATTCCTATTTAAAACTAAATACTTACCTATAAAATAAACCCTAAGCTAGCTACAATATAACTAATAGTTACATTGTATCTATCTTAGGGTTTATTTTTATTTTACAGGCAAGTTTGTATTTATTTTAACTAGGTAGAATAGTTATTAAATAGTAATTAACTATTTAATAGCTACCTAGCTAAAATAAATACAAAGTTACCTGTAAAATAAAACCAAACCTAAGTTACAATTACACCTAACGCTACACTATAATTACATTAATTCCCTAAATTAAATACAATTAAATAAAATTATCTAAAGCACACAAAACCCCCCACTAAATTACAGAAAATAATAAACAAATTACAAGATTTTAAACTAATTACACCTAATCTAATCCCCCTAACAAAATAAAAAAGCCCCCCAAAATAAAAAGAAGCCCTACCCTACACTAAATTACAAATAGCCCTTAAAAGGGCCTTTTGCGGGGCATTGCCCCAAAGTAATCAGCTCTCTTACCTGAAAAAAAATGTACAAATCCCCCCAACATTAAAACCCACCACCCCCACAACCAACCCTACTCTAAAACCCACCCAATACCCCCTTAAAAAAAACGAACACTAACCCCTTGAAGATCACCTTACCAGGAGAAGTCTTCATCCAACCGGGCCGAAGTCCTCAACGAAGCTGGGAGAAGTCTTCATCCAACCAGGCGAAGTGGTCCTCCAGACGGGCAGAAGTCTTCATTCAGACGGCATCTTCTATCTTCATCCATCCGGCGTGGAGCTGGTCCATCTTCAAGACATCCGACGCGGAGCATCCTCTTCAATCGACGGCTAACACAGATTGAAGGTACCTTTAAGTGACGTCATCCAAGATGGCATCCCTTCAATTCCGATTAGCTGATAGAATTCTATCAGCCAATTGGAATTAAGGTAGAAAAAATCCTATTGGCTGATGCAATCAGCCAATAGGATTGAAGTTCAATCCTATTGGCTGATCCAATCAGCCAATAGGATTGAGCTCGCATTTTATTGGCTGTTCCAATCAGCCAATAGAATGCAAGCTCAATCCTATTGGCTGATTGCATCAGTCAATAGGATTTTTTCTACCTTAATTCCGATTGGCTGAGAGAATTCTATCAGCCAATCAGAATTGAAGGGATGCCATCTTGGATGACGTCACTTAAAGGTACCTTCATTCTGTGTTAGCCGTCGATTGAAGAGGATGCTCCGCGTCGGATGTCTTGAAGATGGACCCACTCCTCACAGAATAGATGAAGATAGAAGATGCCATCTGGATGAAGACTTCTGCCCGTCTGGAGGACCACTTCGCCCGGCTTGGATGAAGACTTCAGCCCGGTTGGATGAAGACTTCTCCCTGTAAGGTGATCTTCAAGGGGTTAGTGTTAGGTTTTTTTAAGGGGGTATTGGGTGGGTTTTAGAGTATGGTTGGTTGTGTGGGTGGTGGGTTTTAATGTTGGCGGGGATTTGTAATTTTTTTTTACAGGTAAAATAGCTGATTACTTTGGGGCAATGCCCCACAAAAGGCCCTTTTAAGGGCTATTTGCAATTTAGTGTAGGGTAGGGCTTTTTTATTTTGGGGGGAGGCTTTTTTATTTTGTTAGGGGGATTAGATTATGTCTAATTAGTTTAAAAATATTGTAATTTGTTTATTATTTTCTGTAATTTAGTGTTTGTTTGCTTTTTGTACTTTAGATAATTTTATTTAATTGAATTTAATTGTTGTTAAATTAGTTAATTTATTTAATATTAGTGTAGTGTTAGGTGTAATTGTAACTTAGGTTAGGTTTTATTTTACAGGTACTTTTGTATTTATTTTAGCTAGGTAGTTATTAAATAGTTAATAACTATTTAGTAACTATTCTACCTAGTTAGAATAAATACAAACTTGCCTGTAAAATAAAAATAAACCCTAAGATAGCTACAATGTAACTATTAGTGATATTGTAGCTAGCTTCGGGTTTATTTTATAGGTAAGTATTTAGTTTTAAATAGGAATTATTTAGTTAAGGATAGGAATTTTATTTAGATTTATTTAAATTATATTTAAGTTGGGGGGGTTAGGGTTAGGGTTAGACTTAGATTTAGGGGTTAATAACTTTAGTATAGTGGCGGCGTTGGGGGCGGCAGATTAGGGGTTAAAAAATGTAGGTAGGTGTCGGCGATGTTAGGGACGGCAGATTAGGGGTTAATAATATTTAACTAATGTTTGCGAGGCGGGAGTGCGACGGTTTAGGGGTTAATATATTTATTATAGTGGCGTATTTGGCAGATTAGGGGTTAAAAATTTAATTTTAGTGTTTGCTATGTGGGGGGGGGGCTCGGTTTAGGGGTTAATAGGTAGTTTATGGGTGTTAGTGTACTTTTTAGCACTTTAGTTAAGAGTTTTATGCTACGGCGTTGTAGTGTAAAACTCTTAACTACTGACTTTTAAATGCGGTACCAGTCTTGACAGGAGAGGGTTTACTGCTCACTTTTTGTCAGACTCGTAATACTGGCGCTATGCAAGTCCCATTGAAAAAAGAGGATATGCAATTTACGTAAGTAGATTTGCCGTATTTCCAAGTCCGAACAAAAAAGCGAGCGGTGAGCCTGTACCTGCAAGACTCGTAATACCAGCGGGTGTTAAAAAGCAGCGTTGGGACCAGCCAATGCTGCTTTTTAAGCCTAACGCACAACTCATAATCTAGCCGATAGTTTTGCTGATTTTTTTAATAACATTGTGCTAATTTTCAGATGTAGGGGCCCATTTATCAAGCTCCGGATGGAGCTTGAGGGCCCGTGTTTCTGGCAAGCCTGCAGGCTCGCCAGAAACAGCAGTTATGAAGAAGCGGTCTAAAGACTGCTGCTCCATAACCCTGTCCGTCTGCTCTGAGCAGGCGGACACACATCGCCGAAAATCAACCCGATCGGGTTGATTGACACCTCCCTGCTGGCGGCCCATTGGCCGCGAATCTGCAGGGGGTGGCTGAATACGGAGAGCGTATTGCTCTTCGCATTCAGCGAGGTCTGGCGGAACTGATCCACATTGTCGGATCAGGTCCGCCAGACCTTTGATAAATATCCCCTGTAGACTCAAGTCTACAGAGTTCTGCTGCTCCTGTTTGTGTAATGGCTCTTTTCATATGCAGGGGAGGGAGGGTGTCTGCTCTTCCTGATTTCTTAACCACTGTCACTGGTTGTCCCATCCTAACACCATCAACAGTGCTAAACTGGGAGCTTCTACATTTTAAAAGGTTTTAGTATCTGTGAATATTTTTCTTTATTGTAGTGTCTACTAAATCCAGTTATGTAAAAATTGGTGTATACTGTCCCATTAATTGTTGCACTCCAACGCAATCCAAAATACAGATGTAAAACTTAGAGATTTTTGATATCATTATTATTAATAGTATAGCACAGAACTGCATAAAGAGCTCCACTATGTGTGAATCCTCTAAGCTCAAACAATATCTGTCATGAATTTTACTGTGCACCCCACAGCAGAGTGTGAGGGATTTAGTGCACAAACGCCATCCGACATGCAGATGTTAGCGCAAACTAGACTATCGCTTGAGCAATAAAAAAAATCATTTAAGACTTGTAATATGAGAGCAAAAATAGAAGCTCCGTTGATTGCACTCAAGAAATGTTAACTCACAATAACGCTAATTTGTTTGCGCCCCATTGTAATTTAGTTTGAAATATGAAATGTTTAATAATATGTAGTAAAAAAAAAAAAAAAAAGTTTTTTCTCCTTTTC
This sequence comes from Bombina bombina, assembly GCF_027579735.1. Lineage (NCBI taxonomy): Eukaryota > Metazoa > Chordata > Amphibia > Anura > Bombinatoridae > Bombina > Bombina bombina. Next base: position 937,451,294 of record NC_069503.1, read on the forward strand.
CTGTAATTTAACTTTGAAAATGGTTGGTTTTCTCAATTATGCTAAATTTCTATAAAGGCATAAGCGCTGCCATGTTAGAATTTAGGCTTTCCTCGTATCTATCAATATAACATGTACAATAAAAGAGAGTGTGCAAACAAGGCTGTGTGGAATCCATGTCATATTCTAGACAGCCTTGTTTGCACACCGATTTTTATTGTCTGTATTATTATATCTGTCTCTAACTGTCCTCAGAGACAAATAAGAGGAAAACCTATGAACGTGGCGGCAACCATTACTTTATAAAAACTTAAAGGGACACTGAACCCAAATTTTTTCTTTTGTAATACAGAAAGAGCATGCAATTTTAAGCAACTTTCTAATTTACTCCTATTATCAATTTTTCTTCGTTCTCTTGCTATCTTAATTTGAAAAAGAAGGCATCAAAGCTTTTTTTGGATTCAGTACTCTGGACAGCACTTTTTTTATTGGTGGATGAATTTATCCATCAATCAGCAAGGACAACCCAGGTTGTTCATCAAAAATGGGCCGGCATCTAAACTTACATTCTTTCATTTCAAATAAAGATACCAAGAGAATGAAGAATATTTGATAATAGGAGTAAATTAGAAAGTTGCTTAAAATGTCATGTTTAATCTGAATCACGAAAGAAAAAATTTGGGTACAGTGTCCCTTTAAGTATTTAGAAAATAAATATAATTTAAAAAATCTGCATATTATGCTCAGGCTAATCTTTGTTTTGAATACATCATTATATCTAGCATTTACTTACTGTTTCATATTCCTTTAAATGAAAGCCTTTTTCCCCACTTTTCCCGTTATCTTTCCCTGGTGGAAAACCAGGATTGCGTATAATAGGCAAATGTTATACTATGTATTTACCTTAATTTATACAAGATGTGATGGGTATTATCCTTACACAGACTTCCCAAGTCAGCCATTAAAAGGGAGGCCATTGAAATGTTATTCAGATTTACATCCTCAATTTCTCGGGCATAAAAATGTTCTGATTCACAGACCCAGTCTATTGATACTTTTATAAGAGCTGCTCAATTATAAAATGAATACAGCTAGAGGTGCGCACAGGCAAACTATTCGTTTAAACTAAAATTTTCTTAATGAATATTTGTGGAAATTAGTTTCCATGAATAGTCGTTGCCTGCGCTATTAGTTTAAAACACAATAAATACTGAATATCCGTTAAACATTGACATAGTTTTCACTAAATGTAAATGTTTTCAAATGTAAATGTTTCAAAGCTACCAGTGAAAATGTAGCTTTATATTTACATTTAGCATGCTGGAGACACGATAACCTGCTCCTCTTCTTCACAGAGCCCAGGCTTAGCTAATAGAAGGCTCCAGGGCCCGCGCTAAAGGACTTTCTTCTTAGCGCAGGTCCTGAGACCAACCGCGCTAAGACTTTCCGGGGCTCTGTGAAGAGGAGGAACAGGTTAGCACAGCTCTGCAGCACACTAAAGTAAGTGTTTAAACATTTAAAGGAAACAAAAAGAAAACTGACAAATTTCGTCAGTATTTATTAGTTTTCTTTACATTTTCGGGTGCATTCATTCGGATACAGGTGGCCCTCGGTTTACAACGGTTCAATTTGCACCGTTTCAGAATAACAACCTTTTTTTCAGTCATGTGACTGCTATTGAAAAGCATTGAGAAGCAGTGCATTGATTAAAATAGCCAGTAGGTGGAGCTGTCTGCTTGTGTTGCAGCAAAGATATGCAAACCAAGCACACAAGCAGGCTGAAATTAATTAGTGTAGCTAGCTAGACCTGAGCTATCGAGCAGCTTTCAAAGGAACAATATCTTTCTGTCTATAAATCAGTCCAGATTGGAATGCATAGAAAGAACTGTTTGCAAAAAATGCAAGTAAAGTCTGTGCTGTGTGATTATTTTATTAGGTTTATAATGCTGTTTAGCAAATGTTTTTGTTCATTTAACTTAATTTAATTATATATTCTGTGTTGTGTGATTATTTTAATAGGTTTATAATGCTGTTTAGCATTTAAAGTCTTCATTTCAAAGCTTTAAAAATAATGTATTAGGTGTTACTTATGACAATTTTTAGAGGGGCCTGGAACCTAACTCCCTCACTTCCCATTGAATTACATTATAAACTGGGTTTCAATTTACAACGGTTTTGATTTACAACCATTCCTTCTGGAACCTAACCCCGGCGTAAGCTGAGGGCTACCTGTATTTGTTTCTTGAAAATAAACGAATATCCCTGTTTCGTTAACGAATTAGCATTTGTTATAAAAAGAATGCAAATCTCTAAATACAACTAATAGTTATTACTAAGCAACAAGATACTTGCTTTTCTTTGGTGTACAACATTAAGTTATATTTATAAAATCATATTTTTAACATTGAATTTTTACTCTTATGTGCGTTGTAGGAAATGTTAGTGCACTTCGGCTTTTTAAGCTTTCTAAAGAAGCTTAAAACTTAAAGTTGTTTCACAATGTACTTAATGAAACCATTTTTTTGTAATAGTATCAAGAATGTGTTAATTATATGTGAAACTAAACTGTTCCAATTAACAAACAATACAAAAGCTTGTTTATGTAACCGGATAAAAATTAACATTCTCTGCTCTAAATTTACAAACACAAGTCGGATGATTTTCTGTCAAAGGTTTACTTGGCAACACGCTTGTGTTTCACAATCATTTTCAAGAGGGAAAGAAACCTCAGCTCTTCAGCATTACAGTAAATATACTGATAACCTTTACTGTGCAGTTACCAGTTAACCCGACTGGATGAGAAATAGAATGTTATGGGGAAACTTTGTACTCTGAATAAGCAATTACAGATATATTTGTGATTATGACACTAGGGGTATAATAATCATGAATAGATTTCTCTTTTGGGAAACTATGTCAGACTATGTATAATTAGAACGAAGCCAGATTAAAATAACAAATCTGGGAAAATTTTCTTGCAGCAGATGAACATTTCAGGAGTGTGTAGTCACTGCTTTTATCTGTTTATATTGGCATGACAATGCGCTAACAAATGTGTAATCTGCATTCTCATTAGGCGGGTACGATGTTTCATGTAGGTCCAGTTAGAACAATAAAATCATGAACATAAATCATAAGGGTGGAAGATGTTACAATTAAGAAAACATTGAAAACAATTTGCACTGGGATAACCAATATTTATATTTCAGACAGTTGTGTTTGGGTGAAGGTTTGTACAGTACTAACTTTGTGTTTACTTTTGGCATAACTATATAAAAAGAAACATTCTGATATAAGAATGAACTGTTTAAGATACTGATAAGATTCATATAATGTGGTTGAATATAAGGATAACATAATAGTAATAGTAATATATATATATTTTTTTTAAGTTATAATAGTAATATAATTTAGTTTTTAATTGAAATCGTGTTATTCATTATACTGATTAATTAAATGGACATCATAATTAGAATATCATAAAAATGTTTTTTTCTTTTTTAAGGATTGAGATTTTAACATTAAGGGCCAGATTACAAGTGGAGCGCTATATATCACTTTATGAAAGCAATATTAGAGCTCCACTGTTTAATACCAGCACATGCTAACTCACATTGCTGGGAAGCATTGTGCTCACAATGGGCTCTGATGAGAGCCTCATTCTGATGCCGTCACAGACCTCGCGCAACGAAGGGGGGTAAGTAGCGCAGCGATGGGCAGCAGATTATTAATATATATGTATATGAATATATACATATATATGTGTTAATATGTCCATATACACATATTCCCACATAAATATATATGTATATAAGCATATTCATATATATTTACAGGAAATAAACAGTTCCCATAGACCACAAAACCTGCTTAGTGCAGTTTTTAATTAAAAAAAAAAAAATACATTTTTTTTAATAAAAACTATGCCTCTATTTTTAAACCAGCCACCTGCAAATGTTAAATTATGTAATGTAAAATAGCTTTGCAATATACTTTCATGATTTATTCTCCTCCCTTTTCATCCTTTTCATGTAATTTAACTCTAAAAATACTGGATTTTCTAAACCGAAGAGATGCATACTGGAACCATCTGAAGGACATCTTCCCCAAAAACACTTCACAAAGCTATTTTGAGAACTCTCAATGGTCCATAGGTAGAGATAAGGTGTAGATGGTATAGCAAAAAGCAGGCAGCAAGTGGTAAGTAAATTAACTTACTTTATTTAAAAGGTTAAAAAATTGTAGCAACGTGTTTCTCAGCCACCAGTGGCTGTTTCATCAGGCTTAAAGAGGGTTAAGCCTGATGAATTAATTTTACTTACCACTTGCTGCCTGCTTTTTGCTATACCATCTACACCTTATCTCTGCCTATGGACCATTGAGAGTTCCTTGATGCCAGTGATCAAGTCTACTGGGTGACAAGATTGACCCCAGCTTGCCCCTATAGCACCAAGGGGTGCTCCAACAAATGTGAGTGTATTTCATATATCATATTATGATCCATTTGCCTCAGCAATACTAGGCCATATAGGCACCCTCTTGTGCTTTGTATTGTTTTCCACGGAATACTACACATCCACCGGAGGTCAGTCTTCTGGGTAACTGCTTTTGATCCCAGACTGTTTCATCTACACCATTAGGGGTGGCATATTTCATGTGAGTGCAACCATTACACCTTTATAAATTCAAATATTCTCTACAGTACTGGGCCATGTGGCGCTTCTGTCTTCTATTTCCTGCAGATTACTGACTCCGGGTCGTGGCCTTGATCCTCTACAGACAGCTGCCTGATTGTGTCCATTCATCTATCTACTTTGAAACTATCTACAGTCTACTTAAGGACTTTTTAGTTTTCCCATTTATTTTCATTTTTTTAAATGTATGTTATTTTGTAATTAACTATATACATAGTATCTAGTGATTTAATATAACTATTGTGTATATTGATATATTCCTGTCATTTATATCTCTTTACTGTTTTTTTATTATCATCTAAAACACTATTTCACATAATAAGGGCGCCCCCTATCACCATCTTGTCAGCTTTAGTATAGAGTGCATTGTTTGGCAATTGTTAAAGCCACTTAGGGACAGAATTGTTGCAGGGTTAGCCTTGGGAAGTTAGCAGGATGCATTTTAAGTTTTGAGAATTAAAAAAAAACCTCAATTATCAGAGCTAAATTACATGAAAAGGAAGTAAAACAAACTATGGAAGTGTACTGCAAAATGTTCTATTATGCATAACTAAACATTTTATATAAAAATCTTGATGTTTACTGTCCCTTTAAGCTGCACAGTTAGACTGGATTCACTAGAGTGATTGGGTGACTACCTTGATATGACTGCACATAACCTTTCTTTAAAATGTTTTGGCTTTTTTATAACCTACCTCATGTGACACAGATCTATGTGCACTTTCAATGGCACATCCCAAGAAAGCAGTAAATCCATTAAATAGTTTTGACTTGGATTATACCTCTTTATATCTATCTATCTATCTATCTATCTATCTATCTATCTATCTATATATCTGTCTGTCTATCTATCTATCTATAAAATATGTAAAGATTTAATACATATCACATTGAAAGGTTACACCAATAAAATGTTTTCCAGAAGCCGTGGGAGCCCTAGGCCTGACAGCCTATTTATATATAGATGAAAACTCTATATAACAAAGAGGATTGATTTTTTGTCATTATTTTAAACTGAAACATTTGTCATGCTACCTCTTATTGTTTTGTTGTCACTCGAAGTAAAGGCTGATTGTTTACCTGTTTAGTTTGCTTTACCTAAATAATTTTCCCTAGCAGGTAGAGATTTACTGTAGTGATCCGTTAAAATGAAGGCAGAATATTGACAGACACATTGGTCATGCAGTTTTATCTTTAAAGGACAGTGTAAAAAATGGTGCTTCCAATGACTTATTATGCCAGGTGCAGAGTATAAAAAATATGGGAAATTGGTCCTTTATTTATTTTTCATATATGAAATAGCTGTTTTTGTCTATTGAAACCACAACCCATTTAAATGGGCTGAGCTGATAAGGAGAATTTTACATTATTACCTTATCTCTTTATATAAACAAAGATTCTAATATTTCTCACTGTGTACTCACAAAAAAAATACTTAGGGCCTGAATCTCTAAAGTTCTCTGGTCTAGTGAGATTCTATAAGGTTGTCAGCATTTGGTTTGTCACTACACCTTTAACACCAGATCTCCTCCCCAAATTGAATCCTATTTAAGTCCACAATTTCCCAGGAATCATTGCTTGATTATTAAAGTGTGTTAGGTGACTATCACTTAGTCTCTCTAAACTTCATTTCATATTGAGCCAAATCAAACATTAACTCCTAAATCTAATATTGGGATTCATCTAAACTTATGCCTATATCTTGTGGGCATATTACAGCATAACATATTTTGTTTTTATTATTACTTTTTTGGAAGCTTATTCCTTTTTCCGACAAGCTAACAGTTGCTGTAGCTGTTTGCCGATTCAGTCTGTGAACGGACGCTCCTCCATCAGCTGACGTCATCTCCGGTCACAGTGAATCTCCTGCGCAGCACGCCAGAGTCGGTAACCTCGCTGATCAGACTGAACGCTGCGCTCCTGTCTCCTTGTAAAGTTCTTTGGATCTCTGTGTAACAAGTAAGACTTGCAATCTCCCTCAAAACTAATCTTGAAAGGTATGTGCACCAACGATTATTTGTAGCATGCTGGAACAATAACTAATAGTAATGCATTACTGAACTATCTTTGCTTATATCCTCTTGTGTCGCTATTCACCTCCACTCATTTTCAAATCCTGTGTCTCATTTATGGATTATAAGAATCAAGCAAACCATTACCTAAGAATATGATCTTTTACATTTATTCTAAAGCTTATTTTCAGAGTATAACATTCAAAGCTCAATAAGTCATTTTATTCTCTGAACCACCAATTATTATTATTCTGTGTCTGATTCCAATCATTTACATTGCTTTTCATTCTCATTCTCATTTATAAATTCATCTGTCTTTTACCACATCTCATATTGAGTTTCTCACAACTAATGAGTTATTTAGTTTGTGATATTTAACACTAATCATTTAGTAAAAATGTATTCATACATGACCATATTATCTAAGCCATGGTATTGTGGAGATTATGAATACAAACACTTACTTAATTAATAACTATATGAAACCTTGTGATATATATATATATATATACATTTTTTAACCTAAAATATCACAAAGGTGCCCCATGGGGGATTGTTTTACAGACAATTTTTACCTTGGGAACATTATGGGGAGTTTACTAATATGCTTTATATTAAAGAGACATTAAACACTATATACATTTTATAAGCATATTATTGAGGCTATTCCTACCTCCCTCTAATCATGGGTGCCGCCATATCAAACTCTGCCTTACACTACACTCCAGTACTGACCTGTTTGCACATGTGCAGTAAATCTCCTTCAGATACCTGCAGTGTAACCTAGGTTCCATAATGGCAGCACACATGATTAGAGGGAGATGCAGGACATGTATTTAGTGTTTAGTGCCCTTTAAGGAGAGACATTTACTTTACAATATAATGCTCAGTAAATTAAGTTGTTGATTTCTCTCAATGAGGACAACTCTTTGATAATTAGACTCTTAGAGAGAGCAACTGAAAAACATTATTTATTTTTATCTGATAAATTTATTTCTTACATGGTGATGAGAGTCCACGATCCATAACTAATGGGTAATTACTCTTCCCTGCCACTAGGAGGATGCAAAGATTCCCAAACCCAAGAACTCTATAAAATCCTGCACTGGCACCTGAGTCTAACATATAGCCAAGCTAAAGAAGTAGGAAGTAGGAAAAGAAATATGGCAAAAAAATAGGAGCAGGGAGCATGTGTGCAAGAAAAAAAAACACCACCAGAAAAACAAAAACAAAGGGTGGGGTCTCATGGGCTCTCACTGCCATAAAAGAAATTAATTTATCAGGTAAACATAAATTATGTTTGCTTTCATAAGGTAGTGAGAGTCCACAATCCATTATTCCTGGGAACTAATACCCAAGCAGTGGGATCCACGAGTAATGAAACATAAAGGGTTGGATTTAAGAAGCATCTTTTTTTCACTGAAAAAACTAAACCCACAACCCCAAAAGAACCCAAAAAAGGGCAAAACTATGCAATGAAAAAATAACCAACAGTTAAAGAATCATCCTGAGATAACTGCCTGAAGGACTTTCTACCAAAGGCTGCCTCAGAAGAAGCAAAACATATAGAAATGAGAGAATTTAGTAAAAGTATACAAAGCAGACCAAATAGCTGCCTTGCAAAGCTGAAGCCTCATTCCTTTAAAGCCTAGAAATGGCAACTGAACTAGTAGAATGAGTAGTAGATGAAGGCTACCTTACATCCAAAAAACAGCCTTATGGATCAGAAGCCTCAACCAAGAAGACAAAAAAATGACAGGTAATTTCTTTTGTTTTCAAAAAGAAAGAACCCAGGTTCGATTCCCCAGTTAAGTTTTTATTTTTTAATATGGTATAAAGATAATGGAAAGTAGAATATATATAAGGTTCGAAAAGGAACTGCAAAAGTTTGTAAGTATATCTTATTTTTATAAAGTTAGAATCTTTGAAAAATGTATTAACATATTTATTAATGTATTGTTTTATATATACATGAAAATGCATGTTTTGTGGCAAAAGACTTGTCTAGTGGTAAAAATTTTAGGGTTTTCGAATGAACTAACCTGGGTTTGTAAACAGTTAAAAGTCTGTAAATTTTAACAAAAATTTGACACAAATTTTGAAAATCATATAAATAAGCAAAAGTGTGCTGAATTATATTAAAAGCTAACTCACGCTATGGATGTATCTGTTTCTTGTTCTCTTTGAGGTTGATCCTGATTAGAATTCCCAACAAAGATTGAATTGGACTCCGCATTAGGACTCCAAATTTTTTGTTTCCATTCCTTGGTCTGTATAATACATTATTATTGGTTTAGTATAAACACTATTATTGGTTTGGTATTAACACATTTATTTTTATTTATATATATTATATTCACTTGTTTTTTTTGTTTGTACATTTGGTTACATTTTTAGTGACAAAGAAATGACAGAAGCTTCCTGTTCTTTCCTGGAACCAGAAAAGAGCACAAACTAGAAATAAAAAACTATAGTAATATTAACATAAAAAGTTCCAACGCTCTAATAACATCCAAACTATGCAAAGAAACTGAAGAATTTAGGGATTAGAAGACAAAGAAGAAACAACAACTTCCATCTGATACCATCAGAAAATACAACCATAGGCAAGAAAACAAATTTAGTCCTAAAAATTGCCTAGTACTTTTAAAAAAAATAAATAAGATAAGTAAAATAACATGAAAGAGAAGATAACAGAAACAAAACCTTATGCATAGGCTCAAAAGTAGTAGCCTGCAAAACCAATATGATTCCAAGGCCTATTACGAGGGGCAGGTTAACAAGCGATAAGGGGTTTATAGCAGCTGTTTGGGCGCATCAGGTTTTCCCCTCCTATTACAAGTTGAAAGTAAACGTGATCACTTGATCGCAAATAAAGTTAACACGTGTCAGGTTAGCGTGACCTTAGAGCTCTGGTTAACTGTTTTTACAAACAAAAAAGTATCACAAAACACAAAATACAGTACACTTACACTCATAATAACACCATAGCAAAGAAATTATTTCACAAAAAAGTTGTAAAGACTCAGGTGTTAGAAAAAAAGCAGGCAAAGGGCTTTAACATTGAGATACATACATATACATGTCTAAGGATGTATATGTATGCATATATATATATATATATATATATAATGTAGCAAAAAAGCACTCACTGAACAATTCCAACTGTGACAAAAAGTTTTAATTCAAAATTGTGACGTTTCAAGACAGTAACACTCCCTTCCTCTGACAAATTAACAATGTGAAAATACAGGCCTTAAATAGGCTCCAAATTACCCTCCCCTAGTGATTGACCAATCATGGCCAAAGATACATAACACACCTTTCATAGTGACCAATAGCTATCAATGATAGAAAACTACCAATATATACAGTGAATCAAGTGAATAATAATAAAACATTTTAAACATGGAACCCCGTCTTGTCAATAGAGAGGGGCAATCTCATTCCAACCCAACCTAAATATCAGCTAAAAATTGCGTAAATATACAGACAAAACCGTAAATAAACAATGAGAATGGGGATCGTGATTCAACCAATCAGCATCGCCCTGGCTCCTGGGGATCGTAATTCCACCAACCAGCAGTGTCCTGGCTCATGCGGATCGTAATTCCACCAATCAGCAGCGTCCTGGCACCCAGGGCTCAATACGTCATTGTTATATGCTCTCAAACTACGCCCACCTGTCACTAGGGACGCATACTGCCTCAAAAATGAAATGTCACATTTATACAACCAAAAATAAAAATAAAAAACTCGCCCAGATCGCTGCATATGCATGACCAAAATCACTGTGAGACCGCCCATAGATCACGAATGTTCAATATTCCTCAATAGCCGAAGCTGATCTGTATATGCATCAGATCAGCCATCACAAGCGGCACCAGAAAACGGACAATCAATATCGCACAACCTCAGAGTCGTCAATCTGCAATAAGGAATTAACATAAATATAAATAAATAAATAGGCCCTGTTTGTGCCGCACATAATCACTCTGCTACGGCCCTCGTTACCAAGGTAAATAAAGTGCCGAAAAATATCCAATCATAGATTGGACCGCCCCCATATAGGCGTCACAGATTCTACATGTGTCACACTGACACTAATAGGCACACCCACCATACTAATACTGTATGCGCTCAACTATACATAGCTGTCATCTCACAAAGAGCAGGCTCCAAACTGCATAAGCATAAGTTACAAAAGATGTGTAGCTCCACTATCGGAACGGCACTTGATCACATCATGATACGGTCCCCCTCCTGTCTTCTAAAAACAAACAAAGGTGCTTAATCAAATACTTAAAACCTACATATTATTATAATCCATCTCGTTGCATAAACTAGATATATGCGGGCTCACCTCTAGTTCCCAAATCACCAAAGTAAAGCAAGAAAAATAGAGCAAGAAAAATAGAGCAACAAAATAGAGCAAAAAAATAGAGCAAAAAATGTGATAAAATAAAATAAAAAATGAAAAAGCATCCATTATCAACACATAATGAATGACATCCCAAAGTTAGCAATATATTGCTACCTACCCCTGTGTAAAAATACAAAAAATTATCAAAATTCAAAAAATATAATAATTCAAGCTATTCCCTAAGCTAAATAAATGGAGTCTCAGCTCCTATAGTAAATTCAAAAATGAGTAGCCAAAATAAAGAATCGAATCAGAAAAAATCCATCTATCATTACCTAATATAAATCCAGATACATCTAACTGACAACAAAATCAACTTGTAGTGCTGAATGTCGGTATGGAATGAGAAAGACCCCCCCCAAAAAAAAACAACAACACGGGGTGTCAAAAGAAGTGTATAGGTGAATAAATAAAATTAAAATAAAATTAAAATTAAAATTAAAACAATAAGACCATATAATGGACAAGGTAACAGCAACATAATGAACAGAGTGCCACCTATGAATATCTCATAGAGGCAATATAGGACAGAGATGACCGATAATTAGACCTTATCATCTGTGGTAATGCGCTCATAATTCAATCATAATGTTATTAAAGTACCACATGGAGATATAAAACATAGGTCAGAATGAAAGAGAAAGAGAGGAAGAGAAAGAAGAAAAATCAAGAAAGAAGAAGTAGAAAAGAAAAAAACACTGAAAAATCAGGAGAAAAAGAAAAGAAAGAAAGAGAGAAAAAGGGGCCAGGAAATGGAGGAAAGAAAAAGAGAGAAAAGAGGATGAGAGATAGAACAAGAAAAAGGGAGGAAAAAGACAAGGAAAGAAAAAGAAGAATTAAGAAAGAAAGAAGAAAAAAGAAAAAGGAAGAAGAAAGAAGAAAGAAAAAAGAAAAAAGAAACAAAGAAAGAAAAAAGAAAAGAAGGAAAAAGAAAGAAAAAGAAAAAGAAAGAGAACAAGAAAAATAAAAATAAAAAGAGAATAGAAGGGGGGAGAGAGAGAGAGAGAGAGAGGAGTAATGAATCATGGACTCCCAATAGTGTAGAACATCAAACACCCCACTGGTGTATCATGGACCTCACAGTTCATAGATAACATTGCCATCCTGTGTGGGTATTGAGACCCCTGGGGCAAAGGGTACCCAGTTCATAGATCCATCTGGATTCTTTGCGTAGCAGCATATTTCCTCTGTCTCCTCCCCTTCGTGGAGTCGGTACGTGGTCGAACAGTCTAAATCTCAGATCATTGACAGTGTGCCCTGCCTCCAAGAAGTGTCTTGCCACAGGCTGGTCTGCCTTTCCATTTCTTATGGCCAAGCGAATACTAGACCTATGGTTGGCCATCCTAGTTCTCGCATCGTCAGTTGTTTTGCCTATGTAAAATTTTCCACAGGAGCAATTCAGGAGGTATATTACAAATTGAGTGGTGCAGGTTAGATAATGCTTAATCTCATATGTTTTATTGCTTTCCGGATGACGAAAGTGAGAGCCAGTTATCATCCCACTACAAGTGACACAGCTAATACAGCGGTAGCAGCCTTTCTTATTTGTCTTCAGCCATGTCCGTATACCCCCTTCAGGGTTGACGTCAGCTTTGACAAGATAATCTCTCAAGTTTCTTCCTCGTCTGAACCCGATCCTTGGTGCCTTCCAGTTCTTGAAAGGTAACGTGTGATCTGCTTCAACCAGTTTCCATTCTTCTTTAATGGTATGAGTTAATGGTATAATCTCTGGAGAGTATGTGGTCACAAAAGTGAGTTGATCATCTTGCTTGGATGGAGCCTCCGCTCTTGGTTCCATAGCTGATAATGCATGTGATTTCATCTCTAGCAGATCTTTTTGCCTGTATCCTCTTTGAATAAATTGCTGTGTCATATCTTGTAGTTGTTCCTCGCATAATATCTCATTGGTGTTATTTCTGATTACCCGTTGGTACTGGGCCTTAGGGATATTATGTATAAGACTGGGTTGGTGGCAACTTCTGGCATGTAGTAATGAGTTACGGTCAGTGGCTTTGCGGAATAGGGTTGTGCCCAATCTCCCTTCCACTTTAAAGACCCTAACGTCCAAGTAGTCCACAGTGGAGTTGCTGATTGTGTGGGTAAATTTAATGGGACTCTCAAGAGTATTCAGATGGTCAATCCATCGTATTAAACTATCTTCCCCATCTGACCATATCAAAAACAGGTCGTCTATATAACGACAATAATACCTGATGTTGTCATTGTTGAAGACCTTCATAATCGATGTTTCATACAGTGCCATAAACAGATTGGCCAGCGATGGGGCCACATTGGACCCCATCGCCGTCCCAGAAATCTGTAAGTAGAATGTAGAATCGAATAGAAAATCATTTTCCATAAGGCATAGCGAGAGGAAACAGATAAGTACCACTTCTGATGGGCCAATGTATGCAGCCTTCCTAAGGGCCTGTGTTACAGCTGTAATGCCATCTTGGGGGGGATGACCGTGTAGAGGCTAGACACATCGAGAGTAACCAGAAGGTCTCCATCAGTGATTTTCTCCAACTTCTTGATGCCAGTGATAAAATCATTAGAATCACGTATATATGATGGCATGGATTGAACCAAAGGCTGTAGATAATGATCAACAAACTGTGCTAATGGTTGGAGTAACGATCCCCTCGCTGAGACGATAGGTCTCCCTGGGGGGTTATTAGCATTTTTATGCACCTTAGGTAAAGTATACAACAAGGGGATTAGTGGATGTTCACAACATAAGAAATTGTAATCTTGTTGTGTGATAAGTGCTCTTTCTTTGAACTCCATTAGTGTAGTGTCAATTCTCTGTTTTAGCCTGAATGTTGGGTCACCCCTTAGCGGCATGTATGTTTTCTTGTCGGATAGTTGTCCAAGGATTTCACTCTTATAGTATATAGTATCCAACAGGTTTATCGCCCCACCCTTATCGGCTGGGCGAATCACTATTGAGGTGTCATCTTTCAAGGATTTAAGGGCTGACCTCTCATCCCTGGTGAGGTTGTCTCTGATCCTCATTCTTGGTCTATCCTTGATAGATTTGGTGAGAAAATTTGTGAGAGTATGGATAGTGGAGTTATTGGAGGAGGGGGTCAAACGAACCCTTAGCTCTAAATTTACATTCTTGTTCTTGATCATTATTGAAAAATTCTCTGAGTCTTAAGTTTCTGCCAAATCTCTGAATATCAATATAAGCATCAAACTCATTAATCCCAGCGGATGGCACAAAAGATAGGCCCTTGTTCAGTAAGCTCAACTCAGACTTGGTCAGGGTTCGTGAACTAATGTTGATCACAATGTTTTCTAGATTCTCCGTTGTTGGTGGCAGCGGGCTATGCCCCCCCCGCCTCGTGTGTGGCCTCCGCCTCTTCCTAAAAAACGGTTGGCTGTTGGATGAGCCGCCAATGGAGGTAGTGCCGCTCGGTTGGCACTTGGAGTCTCCCATTCACTTCTACTGCCCCTTGATTGGGTCGTAACTCCTCTTTGAGTGGTAGTGGAACTTTCCAATGGGGTTTCTGTGCCCGAACTATCACCAGAACTAGTGTCCACTGTTGTCATCGATTTTTTAGTATATCTACGTTCCCGTCTCGGTCGGTATGTTCTCCTATCTTCTGGGGACAGCATCCACCTATAGATAGATTTATACATATAGTCCTGTGTGACAGTCTGTAACTTGCGGTTCTTGAAGGCTATCAGTTCCTGTTTATAGCTCTTGATCTGAAGACTGAGTTTCGAAAGCCAGTTGGTATTGGTATCAGATTCGAATACATTGAGTTTTTCCAATTCAAATGTCTGTATCTCAACTTTGACTATCTGGAGCAGACGACCCACTTCTCTGATAACAAGTAACATTAAGTCAAATGAGCACTTATTCAGAATTTTGCACCAATTGATGCAAAATTAGTTATTCGATCTTCCAATGGTCGGGATGTTTCTGATTCTGAACCCCCTTGGTATCATCCTCTTTTTATGATAATCAGAAAGGTACGAGCCGTGCAGATTCAGATCTATTTCCCTTTGTTTCAATTTAGTCAATGTATTGTACAGGGACTGTGTGGATTCCTCAAATTGTTGCTCCTCAATAGAGCCGAACCATATCATTTCTGCGTCTTCATCTGTGAAAATGAAGATGTCCTTGTATCTATCTTCTGAGGTGATACCACTCTGATGTATTGGGGCCTCAATGTCCATATTTACTGTATCTTCTCTGTTCATCATGTTGTCAGTAAGACAGGTGTGTCCAAAAACCAAGTAGGAAGGGGGAAGATTAATCTGGCTGTAAAAAACAACCCCAATGTGGGTGCACTGCACAGAAAGTCAATATTTCCAAACAATGGTGTAAGTGCACTCTCACCAACTCTTGCAGCTTGTCAGGGTGCTGTAAGGATAATAATACAATGTAGCAAAAAAGCACTCACTGAACAGTTCCAACTGTGACAAAAAGTTTTAATTCAAAATTGTGACGTTTCGGGACAGTAACAGTCCCTTCCTCTGACAAATTAACAATGTGAAAATACAGGCCTTAAATAGGCTCCAAATTACCCTCCCCTAGTGATTGACCAATCATGGCCAAAGATACATAACACACCTTTCATAGTGACCAATAGCTATCAATGATAGAAAACTACCAATATATACAGTGAATCAAGTGAATAGTAATAAAACATTTTAAACATGGAACCCTGTCTTGTCAATAGAGAGGGGCAATCTCATTCCAACCCAACCTAAATATCAGCTAAAAATTGTGTAAATATACAGACAAAACCGTAAATAAACAATGAGAATAGGGATCGTGATTCAACCAATCAGCATCGCCCTGGCTCCTGGGGATCGTAATTCCACCAACCAGCAGTGTCCTGGCTCATGCGGATCGTAATTCCACCAATCAGCAGCGTCCTGGCACCCAGGGCTTAATACGTCATTGTTATATGCTCTCAAACTACGCCCACCTGTCACTAGGGACGCATACTGCCTCAAAAATGAAATGTCACATTTATACAACCAAATATAAAAATAAAAAACTCACCCAGATCGCTGCATATGCATGACCAAAATCACTGTGAGACCGCCCATAGATCACCAATGTTCAATATTCCTCAATAGCCGAAGCTGATCTGTATATGCATCAGATCAGCCATCACAAGCGGCACCAGAAAATGGACAATCAATATCGCACAACCTCAGAGTCGTCAATCTGCAATAAGGAATTAACATAAATATAAATAAATAAATAGGCTCTGTTTGTGCCGCACATAATCACTCTGCTACGGCCCTCGTTACCAAGGTAAATAAAGTGCCGAAAAATATCCAATCATAGATTGGACCGCCCCCATATAGGCGTATCAAAACACCGCAGAGTGTTAACAGATTCTACGTGTCACACTGACACTAATAGGCACACCCACCATACTAATACTGTATGCGCTCAACTATACATAGCTGTCATCTCACAAAGAGCAGGCGCCATACATAAACTGCGTAAGCATAAGTTACAAAAGATGTGTAGCTCCACTATCGGAACGGCACATGATCACATCATGATACGGTCCCCCTCCAGTCTTCTAAAAACAAACAAAGGTGCTTAATCAAATACTTAAAACCTACATATTATTATAATCCATCTCGTTGCATAAACTAGATATATGCGGGCTCACCTCTAGTTCCCAAATCACCAAAGTAAAGCAAGAAAAATAGAGTAAGAAAAATAGAGCAACAAAATAGAGCAAAAAATGTGATAAAATAAAATCAAAAATAAAAAAGCATCCATTATCAACACATAATGAATGACATCCCAAAGTTAGCAATATATTGCTACCTACCCCTGTGTAAAAATACAAAAAATTATCAAAATTCAAAAAATATAATAATTCAAGCTATTCCCTAAGCTAAATAAATGGAGTCTCAGCTCCTATAGTAAATTCAAAAATGAGTAGCCAAAATAAAGAATCGAATCAGAAAAAATCCATCTATCATTACCTAATATAAATCCAGATACATCTAACTGACAACAAAATCAACTTGTAGTGCTGAATGTCGGTATAGAATGAGAAAGACCCCCCCAAAAAAAAAAACAACAACACGGGGTGTCAAAAGAAGTGTATAGGTGAATAAATAAAATTAAAATAAAATTAAAATTAAAACAATAAGACCATATAATGGACAAGGTAACAGCAACATAATAAACAGAGTGCCACCTATGAATATCTCATAGAGGCAATATAGGACAGAGATGACCGATAATTAGACCTTATCATCTGTGGTAATGCGCTCATAATTCAATCATAATGTTATTAAAGTACCACATGGAGATATAAAACATATGTCAGAATGAAAGAGAAAGAGAGGAAGAGAAAGAAGAAAAATCAAGAAAGAAGAAGTAGAAAAGAAAAAAACACTGAAAAATCAGGAGAAAAAGAAAAGAAAGAAAGAAAGAGAGAAAAAGGGGCCAGGAAATGGAGGAAAGAAAAAGAGAGAAAAGAGGATGAGAGATAGAAAAAGGGAGGAAAAAGACAAGGAAAGAAAAAGAAGAATTAAGAAAGAAAGAAAAAAGAAAAAGGAAGAAGAAAGAAGAAAGAAAAAAGAAACAAAGAAAGAAAAAAGAAAAGAAGGAAAAAGAAAGAAAAAGAAAAAGAGAATAGAAGGGGGAGAGAGAGAGAGAGAGGAGTAATGGATCATGGACTCCCAATAGTGTAGAACATCAAACACCCCACTGGTGTATCATGGACCTCACAGTTCATAGATAACATTGCCATCCTGTGTGGGTATTGAGACCCCTGGGGCAAAGGGTACCCAGTTCATAGATCCATCTGGATTCTTTGCGTAGCAGCATATTTCCTCTGTCTCCTCCCCTTCGTAGAGTCGGTACGTGGTCGATCAGTCTAAATCTCAGATCATTGACAGTGTGCCCTGCCTCCAAGAAGTGTCTTGCCACAGGCTGGTCTGCCTTTCCATTTCTTATGGCCAAGCGAATACTAGACCTATGGTTGGCCATCCTAGTTCTCGCATCGTCAGTTGTTTTGCCTATGTAAAATTTTCCGCAGGGGCAATTCAGGAGGTATATTACAAATTGAGTGGTGCAGGTTAGATAATGCTTAATCTCATATGTTTTATTGCTTTCCGGATGACGAAAGTGAGAGCCAGTTATCATCCCACTACAAGTGACACAGCTAATACAGCGGTAGCAGCCTTTCTTATTTGTCTTCAGCCATGTCCGTATACCCCTTCAGGGTTGACGTCAGCTTTGACAAGATAATCTCTCAAGTTTCTTCCTCGTCTGAACCCGATCCTTGGTGCCTTCCAGTTCTTGAAAGGTAACGTGTGATCTGCTTCAACCAGTTTCCATTCTTCTTTAATGGTATGAGTTAATGGTATAATCTCTGGAGAGTATGTGGTCACAAAAGTGAGTTGATCATCTTGCTTGGATGGAGCCTCTGCTCTTGGTTCCATAGCTGTTAATGCATGTGATTTCATCTCTAGCAGATCTTTTTGCCTGTATCCTCTTTCAATAAATCGCTGTGTCATATCTTGTAGTTGTTCCTCACATAATATCTCATTGGTGTTATTTTGATTACCCATTGGTACTGGGCCTTAGGGATATTATGTATAAGACTGGGTTGGTGGCAACTTCTGGCATGTAGTAATGAGTTACGGTCAGTGGCTTTGCGGAATAGGGTTGTGCCCAATCTCCCTTCCACTTTAAAGACCCTAACTTCCAAGTAGTCCACAGTGGAGTTGCTGATTGTGTGGGTAAATTTAATGGGACTCTCAAGAGTATTCAGATGGTCAATCCATCGTATTAAACTATCTTCCCCATCTGACCATATCAAAAACAGGTCGTCTATATAACGACAATAATACCTGATGTTGTCATTGTTGAAGACCTTCATAATCGATGTTTCATACAGTGCCATAAACAGATTGGCCAGCGATGGGGCCACATTGGACCCCATCGCCATCCCAGAAATCTGTAAGTAGAATGTAGAATCGAATAGAAAATAATTTTCCATAAGGCATAGCGAGAGGAAACAGATAAGTACCTCTTCTGATGGGCCAATATATGCCGGCTTCCTAAGGGCCTGTGTTACAGCTGTAATGCCATCTTGGTGGGGGATGACTGTGTAGAGGCTAGACACATCGAGAGTAACCAGAAGGTCTCCATCAGTGATTTTCTCCAACTTCTTGATGCCAGTGATAAAATCATTAGAATCACGTATATATGATGGCATGGATTGAACCAAATGCTGTAGATAATGATCAACAAACTGTGCTAATGGTTGGAGTAACGAACCCCTCGCGGAGACGATAGGTCTCCCTGGGGGGTTATTAGCATTTTTATGCACCTTAGGTAAAGTATACAACAAGGGGATTAGTGGATGTTCACGGCATAAGAAATTGTAATCTTGTTGTGTGATAAGTGCTCTTTCTTTGAACTCCATTAGTGTAGTGTCAATTCTCTGTTTTAGCCTGAATGTTGGATCACCCCTTAGCGGCATGTATGTTTTCTTGTCGGATAGTTGTCCAAGGATTTCACTCTTATAGTATATAGTATCCAACAGGACTATTGCCCCACCCTTATCGGCTGGGCGAATCACTATTGAGGTGTCATCTTTCAAGGATTTAAGGACTGACCTCTCATCCCTGGTGAGGTTGTCTCTGATCCTCATTCTTGGTCTATCCTTGATAGATTTGGTGAGAAAGTTTGTGAGGGTATGGATAGTGGAGTTATTGGAGGAGGGGTCAAACGAACCCTTAGCTCTAAATTTACATTCTTGTTCTTGATCATTATTGAAAAATTCTCTGAGTCTTAAGTTTCTGCCAAATCTCTGAATATCAATATAAGCATCAAACTCATTAATCCCAGTGGATGGCACAAAAGATAGGCCCTTGTTCAGTAAGCTCAACTCAGACTTGGTCAGGGTGCGGGAACTAATGTTGATCACAATGTTTTCTAGATTCTCCGTTGTTGGTGGCGGCGGACTATGCCCCCCCCGCCTCGTGTGTGGCCTCCACCTCTTCCTAAAAAACGGTTGGCTGTTGGATGAGCCGCCAATGGAGGTAGTGCCGCTCGGTTGGCACTTGGAGTCTCCCATTCACTTCTACTGCCCCTTGATCGGGTCGTAACTCCTCTTTGAGTGGTAGTGGAACTTTCCAATGGGGTTTCTGTGCCCGAACTATCACCAGAACTAGTGTCCACTGTTGTCATCGATTTTTTAGTATATCTACGTTCCCGTCTCAGTCGGTATGTTCTCCTATCTTCTGGGGACAGCATCCACCTATAGATAGATTTATACGTATAGTCCTGTGTGACAGTCTGTAACTTGCGGTTCTTGAAGGCTATCAGTTCCTGTTTATAGCTCTTGATCTGAAGACTGAGTTTAGAAAGCCAGATATGACACAGCGATTTATTGAAAGAGGATATAGGCAAAAAGATCTGCTAGAGATGAAATCACATGCATTATCAGCTATGGAACCAAGAGCGGAGGCTCCATCCAAGCAAGATGATCAACTCACTTTTGTGACCACATACTCTCCAGAGATTATACCATTAACTCATACCATTAAAGAAGAATGGAAACTGGTTGAAGCAGATCACACGTTACCTTTCAAGAACTGGAAGGCACCAAGGATCGGGTTCAGACGAGGAAGAAACTTGAGAGATTATCTTGTCAAAGCTGACGTCAACCCTGAAGGGGGTATACGGACATGGCTGAAGACAAATAAGAAAGGCTGCTACCGCTGTATTAGCTGTGTCACTTGTAGTGGGATGATAACTGGCTCTCACTTTCGTCATCCGGAAAGCAATAAAACATATGAGATTAAGCATTATCTAACCTGCACCACTCAATTTGTAATATACCTCCTGAATTGCTCATGCGGAACATTTTACATAGGCAAAACAACTGACAATGCGAGAACTAGGATGGCCAACCATAGGTCTAGTATTCTCTTGGCCATAAGAAATGGAAAGGCAGACCAGCCTGTGGCAAGACACTTCTTGGAGGCAGGGCACACTGTCAATGATCTGAGATTTAGACTGATCGACCACGTACCGACTCCACGAAGGGGAGGAGACAGAGGAAATATGCTGCTACGCAAAGAATCCAGATGGATCTATGAACTGGGTACCCTTTGCCCCAGGGGTCTCAATACCCACACAGGATGGCAATGTTATCTATGAACTGTGAGGTCCATGATACACCAGTGGGGTGTTTGATGTTCTACACTATTGGGAGTCCATGATCCATTACTCCTCTCTCTCTCTCTCCCCCCTTCTATTCTCTTTTTCTTTTTCTTTTTCTCTTTCTTTTTCTTTTTCTTTCTTTTTCCTTCTTTTCTTTTTTGTTTCTTTTTTCTTTTTTCTTTCTTCTTTCTTCTTCCTTTTTCTTTTTTCTTCTTTCTTACTTAATTCTTCTTTTTCTTTCCTTGTCTTTTTCCTCCCTTTTTCTTGTTCTATCTCTCATCCTCTTTTCTCTCTTTTTCTTTCCTCCATTTCCTGGCCCCTTTTTCTCTCTTTCTTTCTTTCTTTTCTTTTTCTCCTGATTTTTCAGTGTTTTTTTCTTTTCTACTTCTTCTTTCTTGATTTTTCTTCTTTCTCTTCCTCTCTTTCTCTTTCATTCTGACATATGTTTTATATCTCCATGTGGTACTTTAATAACATTATGATTGAATTATGAGCGCATTACCACAGATGATAAGGTCTAATTATCGGTCATCTCTGTCCTATATTGCCTCTATGAGATATTCATAGGTGGCACTCTGTTCATTATGTTGCTGTTACCTTGTCCATTATATGGTCTTATTGTTTTAATTTTAATTTTATTTTAATTTTATTTATTCACCTATACACTTCTTTTGACACCCTGTGTTGTTTTTGTTTTTTTTGGGGGGTCTTTCTCATTCCATACCGACATTCAGCACTACAAGTTGATTTTGTTGTCAGTTAGATGTATCTGGATTTATATTAGGTAATGATAGATGGATTTTTTCTGATTCGATTCTTTATTTTGGCTACTCATTTTTGAATTTACTATAGGAGCTGAGACTCCATTTATTTAGCTTAGGGAATAGCTTGAATTATTATATTTTTTGAATTTTGATAATTTTTTGTATTTTTACACAGGGGTAGGTAGCAATATATTGCTAACTTTGGGATGTCATTCATTATGTGTTGATAATGGATGCTTTTTTTATTTTTGATTTTATTTTATCACATTTTTTGCTCTATTTTTTTGCTCTATTTTGTTGCTCTATTTTTCTTGCTCTATTTTTCTTGCTTTACTTTTGTGATTTGGGAACTAGAGGTGAGCCCGTATATATCTAGTTTATGCAACAAGATGGATTATAATAATATGTAGGTTTTAAGTATTTGATTAAGCACCTTTGTTTGTTTTTAGAAGACTGGAGGGGGACCGTATCATGATGTGATCAAGTGCCGTTCCGATAGTGGAGCTACACATCTTTTGTAACTTATGCTTACGCAGTTTATGTATGGAGCCTGCTCTTTGTGAGATGACAGCTATGTATAGTTGAGCGCATACAGTATTAGTATGGTGGGTGTGCCTATTAGTGTCAGTGTGACACGTAGAATCTGTTACGCCTATATGGGGGCGGTCCAATCTATGATTGGATATTTTTCGGCACTTTATTTACCTTGGTAACGAGGGCCGTAGCAGAGTGATTATGTGCGGCACAAACAGAGCCTATTTATTTATTTATATTTATGTTAATTCCTTATTGCAGATTGACGACTCTGAGGTTGTGCGATATTGATTGTCCGTTTTTTGGTGCCGCTTGTGATGGCTGATCTGATGCATATACAGATCAGCTTCGGCTATTGAGGAATATTGAACATTCGTGATCTATGGGCGGTCTCACAGTGATTTTGGTCATGCATATGCAGCGATCTGGGTGAGTTTTTTATTTTTATTTTTGGTTGTATAAATGTGACATTTCATTTTTGAGGCAGTATGCGTCCCTAGTGACAGGTGGGCGTAGTTTGAGAGCATATAACAATGACGTATTGAGCCCTGGGTGCCAGGACGCTGCTGATTGGTGGAATTACGATCCGCATGAGCCAGGACACTGCTGGTTGGTGGAATTACGATCCCCAGGAGCCAGGGCGATGCTGATTGGTTGAATCACGATCCCCATTCTCATTGTTTATTTACGGTTTTGTCTGTATATTTACGCAATTTTTAGCTG
Organism: Bombina bombina; assembly: GCF_027579735.1. NCBI lineage: Eukaryota > Metazoa > Chordata > Amphibia > Anura > Bombinatoridae > Bombina > Bombina bombina. Next base: position 937,474,600 of record NC_069503.1, read on the forward strand.
ATATTTAGGTTGGGTTGGAATGAGATTGCCCCTCTCTATTGACAAGACGGGGTTCCATGTTTAAAATGTTTTATTACTATTCACTTGATTCACTGTATATATTGGTAGTTTTCTATCATTGATAGCTATTGGTCACTATGAAAGGTGTGTTATGTATCTTTGGCCATGATTGGTCAATCACTAGGGGAGGGTAATTTGGAGCCTATTTAAGGCCTGTATTTTCACATTGTTAATTTGTCAGAGGAAGGGACTGTTACTGTCCCGAAACGTCACAATTTTGAATTAAAACTTTTTGTCACAGTTGGAACTGTTCAGTGAGTGCTTTTTTGCTACATTGTATTATTATCCTTACAGCACCCTGACAAGCTTCAAGAGTTGGTGAGAGTGCACTTACACCATTGTTTGGACATATATATATATATATATATATATATATATATATATATATATATATATATATACTGTATATATATATTGTAGTTAAAAAAGAAGAGCGTCACACACTGAGAAATGTATATGTTAGTTACTTAGTTGCAATTAACTAAAAACAATGTATGCCACTAGTATATACTAGGGCCTCTATTTAACAAAGTCTGGCGAACCTGATCCGACAGTGCGGATCAGGTCCGCCAGACTTCGCTGAATACGGAGAGCAATACGTTCTCCGTATTCAGCATTGCACCAATGGCCAATGGGCTTCCAGCAGGGAGGTGTCAATCAACCCGATCGTACTCGATCGGGTTGAATTCCGGCAATGTCTGTCCGCCTGCTCAGAGCAGCAGACAGGGTTATGGAGCAGCGGTCTTTATGACCGCTGCTTAATAACTGCTGTTTCTGGCGAGCCCACGGGGCATCAAGCTCCATTCGGAGCTTGATAGATAGGCCCTTATGTATCTAATCACTTGATTAAGGGCTGAACTGCAGCTGTTTTTAGAAACAAGAAAGGTTGTGTGAGAGTATATAAACAGCGCTGTATACAGCAAATATAAACTAGAAATACACAATGTGTAGAAAAAAACACTTTATTTTACTGACAGACCATGTCTTAGAACATTTAACAAGATATAACATATACCTATTCACAAAGCAATAGTATTAAATGTTGCTATTGTATATAGTCCTAACACATACAGTAGGTTAAAAAACTATTTGCACAATGGAGGGCAAATTAAAGTTTTTGAGATAAAATGGAGCACTATTGTCCCCACTTTCATACAATATACAAATTTACAACATACAAATATGCAGTATTAAATCACAAGTATAAAAACCTTTTAAAAATCTAAAAAAATCATATAGTACTCTGATAAATGAAGAGCGAGAGAAACTGCAAACACTTGCCTGGCCAGACTCTGTGTATACGTTACCACTACTAGTTTCAGGGACACGCCCCTTCCTCAGGTGTGAACCAGTGTTTGTCAAAGTATGGGGGGGGTGTCAATACTTATGGCATGGGTAACTGGCACCAGTAATGCAGAAAGATATGTATACATTTTGGAGCAACATATGCTGCCATCCAGACGTCGTCTTTTCCAGGGACGTCCCTGCATTTTCCAGCAGGCCAACAACAAACCACATTTTGCCCAGATTACATGGTTGCGTAAGCAGAGAGTGCGGGTGCTAGCATGGCCTACCGGCAGTCCTGACCTGTCTCCAGTTGAGACTGTGTTCTGCTTGCTAAACTTAACTAACTAGTGTCTTCAGTGCCCAAACGATTAAAAAGTGTTATTAAAAGAAAAGGTGATGTTACACAGTGGTAAACAGTCGGCTGTCTCAACTTTTTTGGAGTGTGTTGCAGTCATCAGATTTGGAATGAGTGTATATTTTTAAAAATACATTAAATTCACAAAGAAAACATCAAATAATGTGTTAATATTCTGTTTTCAATATAGTACAGGTTGAACTGAATTTTTAAATGACTCTTTTTTTGCATTTTACATACTGTCCCAACTTTTTCGGAATTGGGGTTGTAGATATTCCTAAAAATGTATATGACGAGGCCCAATGAAGGCTGAAACAATTGTCTGGGGTTGCTTTGTTCCTTATTCAGAGAAGAATTGCCTGGTATTTCAGCGCTGGACTGACCCTAATAGGCGGGATCATACTGATATACTACAGGAAAGTTCTACTCTGTGAAAAAGCATTACTGGGCTAAAAGAAGCTGCACCCAGGTGGTAAATCACCATTGAACATGCTAACAATGGTATTGAGCTAGTTGTTCGTTCCTGTGAGTGCGCTTCTCTCTGTCTGTCTGTCTGTATGTGTGTATATATATATATATATATATATATATATGTATAAATATATATTCTACCAAAATCAGATATATGTAGAAATATGTATTTCTGAATGAAATAAATCGAATATATTTTCTATGTGCAGAACATCGGAACGTTAAATATTGAGAATATGTGATCGTGTTTGCGTGCAAGTAGGGTGTTTTTTCCACTTTTATGCTCCATTGACATCAATGGGGGAAAAGGTTATATTGTATTATCTGATTTTTACGCACGTCGGGTTAGCGCACAAGCAAAAACAGTTTATTTTAAACTCATAACACAAGCACAACCCAATGCATGCAAAAAGCTTACTTCTAGCGCAGTTAATGCCCTAGCGGGAGCGTTAAATAGCACTCCACTTGTAATCTGGCCCCAAGAAAGAAAAATTTGGTTTAACAACAGACTCAAAGGAACAGTATACACCAATATTCATATAACTGCATGTAATAGTTACTACTATAAAGAAGAATATGCACAGATACTGATATAAAAATCCAGTATAAAACATTTTAAAAACATCCTTAGAAGCTCCCAGTTAAGCACTTTTGATAAGGTCAGGCTGGGACACCCAGTGAAAGGGGCTGGGAAATCAGAGTAAGCAGACCTTCCATGCATATGAAAAGACCCTTTAGTAAAACAGGAACAAACTTAAATCTGTAGACAGCAGTATACATTTAGAACTTTAGGACTTGGTTAGGAGTGTTAAAATCAGCACAATTTTATTTAAAAAGAAGCAAAACTATACATTGTTACAAAAACACTCCCAGATAGGCTATATAAATAGATAATCTACAAAACATTTATGCAAAGAAAAATTGAGTGTACAATGTCCCTTTTACACTATCCCAAGACTGAACAAAACTATCAATATCTGAACATTTGGCAATCTTCCAGAGGAAAAAAAATATGACCCTTCAAAAGAACTGGTAGATAAACCCTTATACAAACCATCCTGCAAAAACTGCAAAATCCTAGAAATTCTAAAGGAATGCCAGGAAAAAAAACATGATTCCTACATCAGGACATAAAGGTCCTCCAAACCTTATATTAAAACTTCCTGGACACAGGTTCACAAAACTGTATCAGAGTCTCAATAACAGAATCAGGGAACCCTCTTTGCTCTCTGAGACCAAGCTGGAGTAGGAAAATCACTGACGCTCCCTCTAATCTGATTTAGGCTACAACCTCGGGAAGAAGAACCAGAGGTGGAAAAACCATAAGCTAGCAGAAATGACCATGGAACTACCAGAGCATCTACAAACACTGCTTGAGGCCCTCAACAGTATCTGGAAAGTAAGAGTTTGAAACGAGAGACCATCAGATCTAACTCTGGGATACCTCAAAAAAACACTATGTGACATCCAGATGAAGAGACCACTTTCCTAGATACAAGGACTAATGACTGAGAAAATCTGTTTCCCAGTTGTTCACTTTAGGAATATTAACAGCAGAAATTAACAACAATTGACTTCTGCCCAGGAAAGAATTCACAATACTTTCCTCATGACTAGGGAACTGAGAATTCCCCCTTGATGATTGACATATACTACTGCTGAAACATAGTCTATTTGAAATCGGAGATAAGACTCACGGTCCGGTCCTGGTCTGGGGTCCTTGGGGAACCCACTTGTATTGGGTAATATTGTTTTGAATTGTTCTGCCTAATCAAATACAGTACAGGAACACCCAGTTATTTTTAAGTAATTGCACTGGAGTCACACGTGAATATAGCAGATCACTATCTGTAACAACCTTCCTCTCTGTATAGGGTTAATCTTTTTGGCCTCCTTTTCAATTCACTTATCCTTTATAAGGAACGCCTTTTCCTAATACCTTTGCTTGGTATTAAGGATCTCACCTGGTTACTAGCCTTTCTACTCCTTCTAGGATTAGAACTACTTCTATAATCAAGTTGTCTCCTGAGGAACTCTCTTCTTATTTATTTGGCAGTATTTCCTGCTGAAATAATTACCTCTGGACTTCGATTTGGACATCTCTCTCTCTGACTCCATACCTCTGCTCCGGAGCAACAACTGACAGGCGGGTGACGTCACCGACGGCCGCTCCGATCACCTCCGCACACGCCACGCTACAGAATCTGGCTCCGGTTACTTCCCGCTGCTTGTTCAGCTCTGCAAAGCAAACACCTCACTCTCTGGCCTCTCTCAAGCCGTTAGCATATCCTTTGACCACGCTTGGTAAGCGAACCTATCACCATTGTAACTTAGAAATTCAAACACATTATTTGATTGCATTTATCTGACGTCTATTTGCTAAGTACTGTGAAAGTTATTCTACCTGCTTTACTTGATAACTTGTACCGGCTAATCGTTAACTACAGCATAACTAAGTCACATATGCTGTGTTAACTATAAGCTAAATAAAACATCCTAAGTTAAATTCATAATTACAGCAGTCATTGTTTTTATGAGACATTTGGGATAACACATTTATCTCTGATAGAGAAATGCTGACATATTTTATATGTTTTCTAAGGAAGATTGTTTGAATTGTTACAGAAAAAAGATTAACCCTATACAGAGAGGAAGGTTGTTACAGAGGGCCCCCCAAAAATGAACCACTCCGAGGTTCAAGGACGAGGCCGATCCGGATTCCGACGATGAAATAGCGACACCAACCTTGGGGCAGATAAATTTACTGACGGCTCCCAAGAGTCTTCATCGGATGAGTAACCCTTCCAATGGATGAGGTATTGTAACCTAGAAGAGAGTTCCTCAGGAGTCAACTTGATTATAGAAGTAGTTCTAATCCTAGAAGGAGTAGAAAGGCTAGTAACCAGGTGAGATCCTTAATACCAAGCAAAGGTATTAGGAAAAGGCGTTCCTTATAAAGGATAAGTGAATTGAAAAGGAGGCCAAAAAGATTAACCCTATACAGAGAGGAAGGTTGTTACAGAGGGCCCCCCAAAAATGAACCACTCCGAGGTTCAAGGACGAGGCCGATCCGGATTCCGACGATGAAATAGCGACACCAACCTTGGGGCAGATAAATTTACTGACGGCTCCCAAGAGTCTTCATCGGATGAGTAACCCTTCCAATGGATAGAGGTACTCAGTTTACTTCTCGTATGTGGAAAGAACTCTGTACAGCATTAAATATCGAACAACGTTTAAGTACTGCCTACCACCCCCAGACGAATGGACAGACGGAAAGGACGAACCAGTGGTTGGAGGAATATCTCAGGTGCTTTGTGACCCAGAACCAAGAAAATTGGTCATCACTGCTTCCGCTGGCTGAATTCGCTCATAACAACGCATATCATACCGCAATCAAGAGCACACCTTTCTTTGCGAATTATGGCTTTCACCCAATCTTTCACGTTAATCCACAACATGACAGTCATTGCCCTGTTGTTAACGACACCACTAACAGCATTTCTGAAACCTTCTCTATCTTAGCTGAAAACATTAAGATTGCTCAGGACAGACAGAAAGTGTATTACGACCTCAGAAGGGGTCCTTCGCCTAATTATATGATTGGAGACTTAGTATGGTTATCGACTAAAAATCTTCGTCTCAGTACACCAACTAAGAAACTGAATAGATTCTACATTGGTCCATTTCCAATTAAAAAAATTGTAAATTCTAATGCAGTGACATTGGATCTCCCTGTACAATACAGGATACATCCCACTTTTCATGTCAATTTGCTCAAACCGTATAAAGAACTCAGGAACACATCCTTGAGATCTATTCCTCAGGTACCCATTGTTCCTGACTGTGAGTTTGAAGTCGAGAAAATACTTATTTGGCAGTATTTCCTGCTGAAATAATTACCTCTGGACTTCGATTTGGACATCTCTCTCTCTGACTCCATACCTCTGCTCCGGAGCAACAACTGACAGGCGGGTGACGTCACCGACGGCCGCTCCGATCACCTCCGCACACGCCACGCTACAGAATCTGGCTCCGGTTACTTCCCGCTGCTTGTTCAGCTCTGCAAAGCAAACACCTCACTCTCTGGCCTCTCTCAAGCCGTTAGCATATCCTTTGACCACGCTTGGTAAGCGAACCTATCACCATTGTAACTTAGAAATTCAAACACATTATTTGATTGCATTTATCTGACGTCTATTTGCTAAGTACTGTGAAAGTTATTCTACCTGCTTTACTTGATAACTTGTACCGGCTAATCGTTAACTACAGCATAACTAAGTCACATATGCTGTGTTAACTATAAGCTAAATAAAACATCCTAAGTTAAATTCATAATTACAGCAGTCATTGTTTTTATGAGACATTTGGGATAACACATTTATCTCTGATAGAGAAATGCTGACATATTTTATATGTTTTCTAAGGAAGATTGTTTGAATTGTTACACTATCCTAGTATGCTCCCTTGGGAGGCTTATGAGTCACTGATAGACTGCAATTAGGGGCCTTTTTGTTTTGTGTGGCACAGTTCACTTGGCTGATATTTGGTGAATCTTTGATGGCTTTTTGACTTGATATTATATGATTTCAATTGAGATTTGGACAGCACATGTCTATGTACATGGTACTTTTGAACTGTTTTTAATTGTGTTTTATTAAATTTCCCTTTGTTAAGTTTTATTTTTACTCTTTTGTCTTGGGGGTTGAGACTCCTCTTTTCTGGCACTTTGTGATTATTTCTTCTGTGTGCTTTGGGGATGCTCTGTCTCTATTTTCTTATATATTAATATATTTATTTGCATCCAGCACCACCTGTCTGGAGGGACTCTATATTCCTCTCTTTCAGGGAATTTATTTGGTATCTACTACTCTTCCTATTTACTTGTAAGACTCACTTTCCAACAGAGGCCAACTCTGAAGAACTTGCAAAATTGTTCTAAAACATGAATAGGAAACCTCGCCCCTGAGAAAACCAAAACATCCTTTGCACTCTCTGAGACCCCCAGACGATCCCTTCCTGAAATGCTTGCATCTGTACAAAATACAGATCAAGTAAGACAAACAAAAGAAGCCCCCTGCATAATAAGCTAATGATTCAGCCACCAAGACATAGACAGGCTTGTTCTGAACTCTAGATGCATCCTTGAAAAAAATCCCTACATTACTGCTGAAGCATACAAAGCTGAAGAGGCCTCATGAGGAAGAGAACAAACGGAATAGCATACAACATAAACATCATAACGCCGCAAACAACAGACATAATACTTCCATGCAAGAACTACTGAGAAAAAAGAAAGAAACTGAAGGTTTAGGCAAACGAAACTAGCTTCATTCTCCTTAGATTTGTCAAGGAAAGATTCATGGAACTAAATCCATCTTAGTCCCCAGAAACAACAACCTTAGTATGAAGAACCAGCAAACTCTTTGGAAAAAAAGGATTTTCCTAACATGTTGTTGAAGAAACAACAGTCTACTTGTGAAGGAATCTGCTAAAGGAAAAGATGAAGCCAAAACCAAAATATCATCCAGAAAAGGAAATACTGCAATACCTATTACCCAGACCAAACGGTAGAGCAACAAACTGGAGATTCTAGTCTAGAAAGGCAGACGTAGGAAACTGATGATGTTCCTTGAGAATAGGAACATGAAGATAAGCACCCCATAAACCTATTGTGGACATAAACTGACCTTGCAAAACAAATAGCAGAAAAGCCCATATAGTCTCTATTTAGAAAGTAGGAACACTTAGAAATTAATTCAGAGCCTTTAGATCCAGAACTGGTCTGACAGCTCCCCCCTTTAAAGGAATAAGGAAGACATTAAACTAAACCCCCTGTGTGACGGAAGAGTGGGTGCCTAGGCTCCCTGATGGGGGGTTGGGCCCACATGGTTTCCCTTATTCTGTGTTTTGGGGCTTGCCTCTCATGCATATATGTCAATAACAGTGGTGTATTGCTATTTATACAAAATATGTCACAAGTCAGTGTACAAAGAAAATTTTTTTACAGTCTCTGCTTAAAAGACTGATTTACATATCTGAGCAGGCTGCTTCAAAGTAGAGAGTTAATTGCTCATGGCAGTAAATCTTCTAGGGACAAAAGTGGTATCTGGTCCATCTATTACCCTCAGATATGGCACCTCAAACGCTGCAGTTGTACATCCTCAGCCAGACTGACTACAATCTCAGCAAGTGATCAGGGGGTGGGACTGACAGCTGTTAAGATCATCATTAGGGGGCGTGTTATGAGCTGACAAGAGAGATGGGCCGTTTTCAAAACCACTTTGCACAGAAAAAAAAGAGAGTTGTTCCAAGTTGCCTGAACTATACAGGGGTCGATTACCCAAGAACTCTCTAAGGGACTATAACAAGACTGTGCAAAAGGACTATTTGTATTCACCTGGATTGTACTGACTGTGGCTGATAGAACAGGGTAGTTTTTCTCCTAGCCCTAGTACAACTTATTTCCCCATTCATTTTGCTCATTGATCCCAGTTAAACAACGGTATAGAGTGCTGGTCTCCCATGACAGGCTTTAAAATTAAATTAATGGTGGCAGCAGCGGGATCATTGAGCTTTTATTTTTAAAATCCTGCAGGGTCTAACATAAAAGAGAGCTTGCAGATTGCAAGCCCTCAAAATGAATAGTGACTTACACACGTTACACAGATAAGGAAAGGCACAGGTTCTCTCTGTCACTTAGCTTAGTGTCAGCAAGCAAACATGGACCAGCGGTCAGAGCGATTCTGATCATGGGACCACGCCAGGATTGTGGACCGTTGTAGCAGCTATGGGCTACCAACGGACGGTTGGTCCAAGGCAGAGCTGGAGCAGGACTTGGAAGCTCATGAAGCTGGATTTGCTTGTCCAGGGGGGAAGAGCCCTTCAGCTGCAGTGGCAGCAGCTGGCAGACAACCATGGAACAGCACCCCACTCCTACCTTATCAACCGGGAGCAGTTGCCCCCCCCCCCCCGCCGAGTGGACCACAGTTTTGGGAAATTTGTCGATGGGACAGATCAGATCGATGGGTTCTTAAGAGATTTTGAGACCCAGTATCGAAGATACCATGTACCACCCCGGGATTGGGTTTTGAGACTAAGCCCATTGTTATCCCGGAAGGCTAAAATGACTTTGCAGCCCATCCCTGGTAAATAAGGGGATGATTATGGCCATGTGAAGGCTATGATCTTGGCACAGTATTCCAGAAGCTTACAGGGGCAAGTTCAGGACTGATAAAAAGTTACCCAAGAGTCCTACATGGAATATGGGGCTCGCATGGCCTTGTATGGGACTCAGTGGGTGGAGGAATGTGGGGTCGATAAATACCACATCCTGCTGGACTTCCAAGAACAACTTTTGCAGCAGTGCCCCTCGGAAGTGAGGGCATGAGTTTTTGACTGTAAACCTAAAACCCATGTGGAATCTGCTAAGCTTGCCAATGAGTTTGTTTTCAGTCCGGGAGTAATTTCCAAAAAAACTGACTCCTAAACATGTGGCTGTGCCAGCTAAAGGAATAATAAATATCGCTCCGTGGGCACCCAAGCCAGCTGAAGCGAGTGCCCCCAAAGCTGCAGAATTTAAGCACAAGTGGTGGTGTTACCATTGCAACAAAGTGGGTCACATCCGACCAGATTGTCCAGATCAGGACAACCACAGGGTACCTCGTGTGCAGCTGACATACACAAATGAACCAAGTGCAACCATGGCACCAACCCTAAGGGAGGCGGTGGCAGAGAGATCTGTACTTGACCCTCGAGACAGAAGGGCATTAGGTTGCACCAGTCGGGATGCAGCCCAACGATATCTGGCAGAAGCATCTGCGAACAGTGACTATTGGGGACTGATAGGCAGCCGGTTTGTTGGACTTTGGTGTCACCATTACCCTGGTCCAACCTGATATGGTCAAGCCAGAGGATTTGCTCCCGGGCCTGGGATGCAAGTGACCATGCCGGGAGGACCGCAGTCCCTCTAAATTGCCAGGGTGTTTTTGGATTGGGAAGCTGGAAGAGGCATGAGGAAGGTGGGTGTATTACCTGTATTGGATGCAGAGGTTCTATTTGGCAATGATCTGGGGCATTGGCAATGATCTGGGGCACTGTTGCAATGATCACCAGGAGCCAGTCAGCAAGGATTACCAATACAGAATCCGTCATCCCCCTGCATTTAGGACCAACAGTTCCAGAGGTCTCTGTGGAAACCAGGCAGGTAAGCCAGATTGAGTCATTAGAGCCCCCTGACTTACCTTCCCCGTTACCCGTCTTTGTGTCCCCCGACTCAGAGACTAAGGGTGGATGGCCAGAATTAGGGACACAGTTTAGGGATGTGATGTGGTCTGATCACAGTTTGGAGGGCAGGAGACTTCAGGCATCCGAGTCTGCCTCTGCAGGGGGTCAGACCAGTTCTTATGGCACAGTGGGCTTCTTTATAGGGAGCAGACAGATGTAGGTCTAGATAGAGTCTGGACTGGTAGGCGACAGTTAGTGGTCGCCTTAAAGGGCAGGTCAAAAAAATATATGAGTTGATTATGTCCTAATACATATGAAAAAAATCTTTTAACAAATGATAGGTAAATGATCAAGAAAAAAAAATCTTTTAACAAATGATAGGTGAATGATCAAGAAAAAAACCAAAAAAAACCAGCCAATTGAAATGAATGTTAAAATATAATTTAATTAGACTTTACTAAATGTATTAAAAGAGTTGTAAGCTAAATAATTCATACAATGAGATCAATATAAAAATGCAATACTAAATGTACATAAATAAATGCATAAAAACTTGTTTATATAAAATGAGTTATTCTCTGTAAGTGACCTATCTATGTAGAGAGAAGACCTCTAAAGACACTTCAGAATACTTAACCTCTGCTGCAGACAGGGTTAAGGAAGCAAAAAACATTACTAATGAGAGAAAACGAATCCTGGTTATTTAAGCAAAATAACAATGAGCTGCAACAATGATGCTCAATTCAATTTCAAAGTTTTAGGATTGGTGTAAAACGGCAATCCTGCGCAGGTTATAGCCATGGAGAAACAGTACCTTAATTTGTTCAGGAGCTCCAATTGTTTTTGTAATCCAGTGTAGCGGTTATACCGCCAGCATGAAACAGCTCTGGGAACCGTCTGTGTGTGATGGGAAGAAAGCCGCCAAGCTCCTCTCCCCTACACACTCTGGAATTCCACCCTCAGCTGTGTGATGTCCGTTTGTTGCTTCAGTGTTTCCTGGAGTACGGTGTCCTTAGTGATCCACAATAGTGTGAAGAAAGTAGTTCCGGCAACGTTTCAGCTCTTAGCAGAGCCTTTGTCAAGCCTTGTAGTAGGCTAATCTCAGGGAGGCTCAAAGCAAGTAGAAAGCTTGGTATGACCAGTATGACCAGCATGTTCTAAAGTGCTTGTTCTAAAACCCACTCGGCAGAACTAATGGTGGCCTGGTCTGGACCGTACCTAGTCCTCAGAGCGATGAATGAGTGCAACTATGTTGTACAGTTAGATAACAAGACAGGAAGGACAGGGACCTATCACATAAATATGCTTAAGCAGTATTTTGCACCAAGTGTGACATCAGTGATGGCTATCTCTACCCCGGTGCAATGCTCTACCTGACCTCATAGGGGAAGCTAGGTAGGGGGCACAGTGACCCAGGTAGAGATAGCGACCCAGCTTAGTGCGCAGCAGCGTGTGCAAGTGCAAGCTATGTTAGAACAGTATAGGGCTTTGTTCATGGACAAGCCAGGCAGGACGCATATTACCGATCACCCAGCAGAGACTGGTAATCAGAAACTTCGGCATAAGTGTACCTATCGGGTATCCACAGAGGTGAAAGGCAGTATAGAGAGGGAAGTAGAGGAGATGCTGGCCCTAGGGGTAATTAGACCGTCTCAGAGTCCTTGGGCTAGCCCGGTAGTCCTGGTACCTAAGAAGAATGGAACCACGTGGTTCTTTGTGGACTATCGGCAGCTCAATCCTCAGACAGTGTCAGATGCCTACCCATGCCCCGCATGGATGAGCTGCTGAATGAGCTTGCAGGGGCAAGGTATCTGACTACTATGGATCTGAGCAAAGGCTACTGGCAGATTCCGCTGACCCCAGAGGCTAGGGAAAAGTCAACATTCATTACTCCAAGTGGCCTCTATGAATTTGTAGTGTTGCCATTTGGAATGAAGAATGCCCCGGCTACCTTCCAACGCCTGGTCAATCGGATGCAGGGGTACACTCGGGTATACTTTGATGACATTGCAGTGTTTAGTAGTTTGTGGAAGACCCATTTAGTACATGTAGCTGCTGTGCTTAAACGGATCCAAGAAGCAGGGCTAACCCTGAAATCAACCAAATGTCAAGTGGGTATGGCAGAGGTCTTGTACCTAGGACACTGGGTGGGGGGTGGGCACCTGAAGCCAGAACCAGCTAAGGTGGAGGCCCTTATTCAGTGGTCAGTGCCCAAAACTAAAAGCAAGTTATGGCTTTCCTAGGCACCACAGGGTATTACAGGAAATGTGTTCCCCAGTATAGTGCCCTGGCCAAACCCCTGACAGATCTGACCCAAAAGCGACACCCCATTCTGGTAGCCTGGTCTCCCGCCTGTGAAAACTCCTTTGAGGTGCTGAAGATTCTAGCCGCACTGGACTACAGCAAGAAATTCTTGGTGCAGACTGGTGCCTCGGACTATGGCATAGGGGCTGTGCTCAGCCAGGTGGGGGAGGAGGGGAGTGTATTTGAGCAGGAAACTGCTACCCAGAGAAATGGCTTATGCCACTATTGAGAAGGAATGTCTGTCCATGGTGTGGGCACTACACAAACTGCAGCCCTATTTGTACAGCCGGACCTTCACTGTGATTATGGATCACAACTCCCTGAGCTGGCTGTAAAGGGTGTCTGGGGAGAAAAGTAAATTGCTGCACTGGAGTTTGGCATTACAAGAATTTAATTTTTCTATTCAGCACAAAAAAGGCAGTGAGCATGGAAATGTGGATGGACTCTCCAGACAAGACAGCCCCAATGAGCCAGTTGCTACACACAGGGTCAGGCGAGTTAAACCGCTGGATGAGGTGGTCGTAACATTGCCCTTATCTTAGGGGGGGAGGTGTGATGGAAGAGTGGGTGCCCAGGCTCACTGATGGGGGTGGGACCCACATGGTTTCCCTTATTCTGTGTTTTGGGGCTTGCCTCTCATACATGTATGTCAATAACAGTGGTGTATTGCTATTTGTACAAATTATGTCAAAAGCCAGTGTACAAAGAAAGATTTTCACAGTCTCTGCTTAAAAGACTGATTTACATATCTGAGCAAGCTGCTTCAAAGCATAGAGTTAATTACTCACAGCAGTAAATCTTCTAGGGACAAAAGTGGTATCTGGTCCATCTATTACCCTCAGAACTGGCACTTCAAAAGGTTGCAGTTGTACATCCTCAGCCAGACTGACTACAGTCTCAGCAGTGATCAGGGGGTTAGACTGACAGCTGTTAACAGTGATGCCCCTCTGTGCGCTGGGTTACAATTGGTTGCTAAGATCATCGCTAGGGGGCGTGTTATGAGCTGACAAGAGAGATGGGCAGTTTTAAAAACCACTTTGAATGGGGAAAAAAGAGAGAGTTATTCCAAGTTGCCTGAACCATACAGGGGTCAATTACCCAAGAGCTCTCTAAGGAACTATAACAACAATAATAAATTGGCCCCTGTATCTAGAATCCTGAACAGACTCAAACCAAGCTTCTAGTCCAGAGCTCCTTAAACTGTCATCACATTAGAGATAAAAAAAATCTAAACCAGAACCAAATAAAAATTTTCCATAAAAAGAAAGAGATAAAAGCCTGGATTAGAAACCATATCTGCAGGCCAAGACTTAACAATAAAGTCTTCAAAAAGTACTGCCAAAGACATAATCATAAAACTTAATAATAACAATAATAGAATCACAGTTGAAAGCATTAGTACATTTGAGCAACTCCAAGAAGGTTTAAAAAATCTTCAATAGCAGAATCATCAGAAAACTGACTAAAAAGATTATCAAACCAAAAGGAAGAAGCAACAGTCATATGACAAATAGATACAGTGGAGGCTCCTCCATTTGTGCACTTGCGCACGTGAACCCCCAGGCAAGGCAAGAGAAGAGAAAAACAAAAGAATTTGTTGAATAAAATATAATATATATAATATAATAGCCCCCTATTGGAAAACTAATATTTTATTTTTAACCCCAAAAATTTTAATGCAGAGTCTAAAAAAAAAATAAAAAAAAAATTATTGTGTATGTTTTTTTTATTTATAATCTGCACCACACGTGCGGTAGAGAGCCCTATGCCTGTCACAGTGATTTATTGCATTCACTGTGCAGGCTTCGCTCCTCCCAGCTCAACCAACCCTATAGAGGCTTAATCGCACAGGCTGAACTGTGTGAGTGGGACTTTCAGCCTGTGCTCTGCCTCTGTGTGATACACTGCACCAGTGCGCATACAAGGCTCCTCCCCCTTAACAGCACAAAAATCGAATTTGAGCGGAGAGGAGCAGGGGCGGATTGACAATCACTTATTGCGTGTGGCAACTGTGGCCATCATTATCAGCATGTCTCCTGTCTTGGCTGCTCAGCTTCACCACCCACGGGGCTCATCATGGTCAAATGAAATGATAATGACAATAAAAGTATTGAATCTCCACACCTGTAGCCCATATTAATCAGACAGAAATGTAAGCAGCACACAGTAGGTAAGTTGTGTATTCAGCACAAAGCAGAGCTTGTCATGAATCATTTCCGCCAGGTGAGATATTGTATGATTGTTTTAAGTACTTACCATTAACATCTAGTTAGAGAAGGATATTCTCATCGGCCCCTGTATATGAAACATCTAACTTGTATATCTAAGTGGCTAAATGGCACATACAAAATTCATAAGGTGCACAATTAGACATCCCATAGAGGATATACGTATGTGATCTGCTACCAGGCTCTAACAGCGCAAGCTGATGTGTGTGAGTATGTTTGTCTTCTTAAACTGTCCTTCCAAGTACATGTCACAGAGAAACAGATTGGTAAGGGATCCCAACATAAAAGGAATATTGTTTGAATCTTTATTAAAGGTATATGGATAACAATCTGATCATTCTGATGTAGCATTCTAAACTGAAAATGACTTAATCTGTCATTTATTTACTCATTACTGAGTCTAAGTTAGGCAGTTAATAAAGCTAGGTACAGTACAATGGCCTGGGCTTGGTTCCCCTCACTCAATAAAGCGTGACTGTGTATTCCAAGCTGTTGGTGACACAGTTTAACCAAAGCATTTTTTGTGGGCGCTGCCAATATATTGTGATCTTTAGAATGGAAAGTGCAAAGCAATTGTAGTGCACTCATTTTTGCTTGTATTACAAGATGTTTTTTAAAGGGATATAAAAGTCATTGTCAAACATTTATGATTCAGATAGAGCTTGAAGATAGAGCATAACATTTTAAACAACTTTCCAATTTACTTCTATTATCTAATTTGCTTCAATATTAAGGTATCCTTTGTTGAAAAGCATAGCTAGGGATGTTCAGCAGCTGGGTGCTATTTGCTGATTTGTGGCTGTACATTTTATATCTTATATTTGTGTGAGTGTTCGTGAGTGTATATATATATATATATATATATATATATATATATATATATATATATATATATACTCACCGGCCACTTTATTAGGTACACCTGTTCAATTGCTTGGTAACACAAATTGCTAATTAGCCAATCACATGGCAGCAACTCAATGCATTTAGGAATCTATATGTGGTGAAGATGACTTGCTGAAGTTCAAACTAAGCATCAGAATGGGGAAGAAAGGGGATTTAAGTGTCTTTGAATGTGGCATGGTTGTTGGTGCCAGACGGGCTGGTCTGAATATTTAAAAAACTAAGTATGTATGTATGTGTGTGTGTATCTCTAAGTATGTATGTGTGTGTGTATATCTTTGTGTATGTATGTGTGAGTGTATCTCTAAGTATGTGTATGTGTCCCTTTCATCTTCTATCTTGTGTACTAACCTTACACAATCACCACAGTACATACCCTAACATCAAAGGTCCTCATAGCACCCAAGGACCCAAAAACCTTAGAAATACAGCTTCTGTCCTCAAGCTCTACCTTTAAAAACACCCACCCAAAATAATAAAAAAAATAGATACGATGAATTGGTGAGGGACTGGAAATGTTAGGGATAGTGTGGCAGTGGTGGGTCCTAGGAGATCAGTGGATCCCCTATAGTAGGTATAACAGTGATACCTATATAAATATACCAGCACTTATTACAAGCAAAATTTGTTTTGTTTTCTGTGGGAGGAGCTTTCTCAAAGGGGCGGGGTCTTGTGCTTTACCATCTTAAAAATGTACCAGCCGCCACTGAATAGATGCTGTTGATCTAAAAAGAGAACCTGCTTGCGTAAAAAGCCCTCTTATGGAAGGATTCTACCTTCTAAATAAATAGAAGTATATAATGTCAGCCTCATTCACTTTGGAAATAGATTCCCAAAATGTAACATTGAAAGTTGGGAAAGTATACATTTTCTTGCAGAAGGATTAAAAGAAAAACCTAGTTTAGCCCATTCTCTGGAAAGTCAACACAAAAATTGTTATTGTTAAAAAGATAGATAATGCCTTTACTATCCCAGCTTTGCACAACCAACATTGTTATACTAACATACTTTATAACCTTTAAACCTCTAAATGTCTGCCGGTTTGTAAGTCCCCAAAGACAGCCCCATGATCACATGCTTTTGTATTTATTTTCACAACAGGGGAAGCTAGTTCATGTGAGCCATATAGATACATTGTGCTGACACCCATGGATTCTAACAACACAGCACTAATTGGCTTAAATGCAAGTCAATAGATAATAAATTTAAAGTCATGTGATCAGGGGGCCATTAGAAGATGCTTAGAAACAAGGAAATAACAGAGGTAAAAGGTGTATTAATATAACAATGTTTTCTGTGCAAAACTGGGGAATAGGTGATAATGGGATTATCTATCTTTTTAAACAATAAAACAATTTGAGTTGACTGTCCCTTTAACCTCTAAAGTAAGCAAAGTTTCTTTAAAAAGAACAAATATGCTCAAGTTAAATAAATAAGTAAATATATTTCATTTTCAGATTTCAGATATATAAGTATATGTTTTAGATTCATGATCAGAGGTAGACCCCTAATTATCAGAACTAGGGTTGCACCGATACCATTTTTTTAAGACTGAGTACAAGTACCGATACTTGTTTTCAAATACTTGCTGATACCAATTACCGATACATTTTTTTTTACTGTCATGTGACAGTTTACCAAACACAATACAGACTAACTATTTAAGATTCCTTCTTTATAATTATGAAGGACTGTAACTCAAAAGACATTATAAAATAATAAAACAGTTTTATTTGTCACAAAGTTCACAGAACATGTTTATAAATAAAAATAGTACAATAAAATATATTAATAACAACAACAATATAAATAACAAATATAAAATTACAACCAACCAAAAGTGCAATACAGTAAAAAATAGAACAGTGCACTGTTTAATCATGGGGAACAACACTATGGGCTAGATTATATTTGACTGGCAAGCTTTACCGATGATCTTATTACATGTCCTACTCCATTAAAGTCTATGGCCTAGATTTAGAGTTGGGCGGTAGCCGTGAAAACCAGCGTTAGAGGCTCCTAACGCTGGTTTTAGGCTACCTCCGGTATTTGGAGTCATTAAAAAAAGGGTCTAACGCTCACTTTTCAGCCGCGACTTTTCCATACCGCAGATCCCCTTACGTAAATTGCGTATCCTATCTTTTCAATGGGATTTTTCTAACTCCGGTATTTAGAGTCGTGTCTGAAGTGAGCGTTAGAATTCTAACGACAAAACTCCAGCCGCAGAAAAAAGTCAGTAGTTAAGAGCTTTCTGGGCTAACGCCGGTTCATAAACCTCTTAACTACTGTACTCTAAAGTACACTAACACCCATAAACTACCTATGTACCCCTAAACCGAGGTCCCCCCACATCGCCGACACTCGATTAAATTTTTTTAACCCCTAATCTGCCGACCGCCATCTACGTTATACTTATGTACCCCTAATCTGCTGCCCCTAACAACGCCGACCCCTATATTATATTTATTAACCCCTAACCTGCCCCCCACAACGTCGCAGCCAGCTACCTACAATAATTAACCCCTAATCTGCCGACCGCAAAGCGCCGCCACCTACGTTATACTTATGTACCCCTAATCTGCTGCCCCTAACACCGCCGACCCCTATATTATATTTATTAACCCCTAATCTGCCCCCTCAATGTCGCCTCCACCTGCCTACACTTATTAACCCCTAATCTGCCGAGCGGACCGCACCGCTATTATTATAAAGTTATTAACCCCTAATCCGCCTCACTAACCCTATAATAAATAGTATTAACCCCTAATCTGCCCTCCCTAACATCGCCGACACCTAACTTCAAACATTAACCCCTAATCTGCCGACTGGAGCTCACCGCTATTCTAATAAATGTATTAACCCCTAAAGCTAAGTCTAACCCTAACACTAACACCCCCTAAATTAAATATAATTTTAATCTAACGAAATTAATTAACTCTTATTAAATAAATTATTCCTATTTAAAGCTAAATACTTACCTGTAAAATAAATCCTAATATAGCTACAATATAAATTATAATTATATTATAGCTATTTTAGGATTAATATTTATTTTACAGGTAACTTTGTATTTATTTTAACCAGTTACAATAGCTATTAAATAGTTAAGAACTATTTAATAGCTAAAATAGTTAAAATAATTACAAATTTACCTGTAAAATAAATCCTAACCTAAGTTACAATTAAACCTAACTCTATACTATCAATAAATTAATTAAATACAATACCTACAAATAACTACAATGAAATAAACTAACTAAAGTACAAAAAATAAAAAAGAACTAAGTTACAAAAAATAAAAAAATATTTACAAACATAAGAAAAATATTACAACAATTTTAAACTAATTACACCTACTCTAAGCCCCCTAATAAAATAACAAAGACCCCCAAAATAAAAAAATGCCCTACCCTATTCTAGATTACTAAAGTTCAAAGCTCTTTTACCTTACCAGCCCTGAACAGGGCCCTTTGCGGGGCATGCCCCAAGAAGTTCAGCTCTTTTGCCTGTAAAAAAAAACATACAATACCCCCCCCAACATTACAACCCATCACCCACATACCCCTAATCTAACCCAAACCCCCCTTAAATAAACCTAACACTAAGCCCCTGAAGATCTCCCTACCTTGAGTCGTCTTCACCCAGCCGAGCCAAATTCTTCATCCAAGCGGAGCAAGAAGAGGTCCTCCATCCGGTAGAAGTCTTCATCCAAGCGGGGCAGAAGAGGTCTTCCATCCGATTGAAGTCTTCATCCAAGCGGGATCTTCTATCGTCATCCATCCGGAGCGGAGCGGCAGGATCCTGAAGACCTCCGACGCGGAACATCCATCCTGGCCGACGACTGAACGACGAATGACGGTTCCTTTAAATGACGTCATCCAAGATGGCGTCCCTCGAATTCCGATTGGCTGATAGGATTCTATCAGCCAATCGGAATTAAGGTAGGAATATTCTGATTGGCTGATGGAATCAGCCAATCAGAATCAAGTTCAATCCGATTGGCTGATTGGATCAGCCAATCGGATTGAACTTGATTCTGATTGGCTGATTCCATCAGCCAATCAGAATATTCCTATCTTAATTCCGATTGGCTGATAGAATCCTATCAGCCAATCGGAATTCGAGGGACGCCATCTTGGATGACGTCATTTAAAGGAACCGTCATTCGGCTAGTAGGCGTCGGGAGAAGAGGATGTTCTGCGTCGGATGGAAGATGATGGCTCCCGAAGAAAGAAGATTGAAGATGCCGTTGATAGAAGACTTCATCCGGATCATGGACCTCTTCAGCTCCCGCTTGGATGATGACTTCAGCCGGATCATGGACCTCTTCAGCCCCCCGCTTGGGCTTGGATCAGGACATCGGAGGAGCTCTTCTGGATCGATCAGTGAACCTGGTATGGTGAAGATAAGGTAGGAAGATCTTCAGGGGCTTAGTGTTAGGTTTATTTAAGGGGGGTTTGGGTTAGATTAGGGGTATGTGGGTGGTGGGTTGTAATGTTGGGGGGGGGGTATTGTATGTTTTTTTTTACAGGCAAAAGAGCTGAACTTCTTGGGGCATGCCCCGCAAAGGGCCCTGTTCAGGGCTGGTAAGGTAAAAGAGCTTTGAACTTTAGTAATTTAGAATAGGGTAGGGCATTTTTTTATTTTGGGGGGCTTTGTTATTTTATTAGGGGGCTTAGAGTAGGTGTAATTAGTTTAAAATTGTTGTAATATTTTTCTTATGTTTGTAAATATTTTTTTATTTTTTGTAACTTAGTTCTTTTTTATTTTTTGTACTTTAGATAGTTTATTTCATTGTAGTTATTTGTAGGTATTGTATTTAATTTATTTATTGATAGTGTAGTGTTAGGTATTTTATTTAATTAATTTATTGATAGTGTAGTGTTAGGTTTAATTGTAACTTAGGTAGGATTTATTTTACAGGTAATTTTGTAATTATTTTAACTATTTTAGCTATTAAATAGTTCTTAACTATTTAATAGCTATTGTACCTGGTTAAAATAAATACAAAGTTACCTGTAAAATAAATATTAATCCTAAAATAGCTATAATATAATTATAATTTATATTGTAGCTATATTAGGTTTTATTTTACAGGTAAGTATTTATCTTTAAATAGGAATAATTTATTTAATAAGAGTTAATTAATTCCGTTAGATTAAAATTATATTTAACTTAGGGGGTTGTTAGTGTTAGGGTTAGACTTAGCTTTAGGGGTTAATACATTTATTAGAATAGCGGTGAGCTCCAGTCGGCAGATTAGGGGTTAATAATTGAAGTTAGGTGTCGGCGATGTTAGGGAGGGCAGATTAGGGGTTAATACTATTTATTATAGGGTTAGTGAGGCGGATTAGGGGTTAATAACTTTATTATGATAGCGGTGCGGTCCGGTCGGCAGATTAGGGGTTAATAAGTGTAGGCAGGTGGAGGCGACGTTGTGGGGGGCAGATTAGGGGTTAATAAATATAATATAGGGGTCGGCGGTGTTAGGGGCAGCAGATTAGGGGTACATAAGGATAATGTAAGTAGCGGCGGTTTACGGAGCGGCAGATTAGGGGTTAAAAATAATATGCAGGGGTCAGCGATAGCGGGGGCGGCAGATTAGGGGTTAATAAGTGTAAGGCTAGGGGTGTTTAGACTCGGGGTACATGTTAGAGTGTTAGGTGCAGATGTAGGAAGTGTTTCCCCATAGCAAACAATGGGGCTGCGTTAGGAGCTCGACGCGGCTTTTTTGCAGGTGTTAGGGTTTTTTTCAGCTCAAATGGCCCCATTATTTCCTATGGGGGAATCGTGCACGAGCACGTTTTTGAGGCTGGCCGCGTCCGTAAGCAACTCTGGTATCGAGAGTTGAAGCTGCGTTAAATATGCTCTACGCTCCTTTTTTGGAGCCTAACGCAGCCTTTATGTGGACTCTCAATACCAGAGTTATTTTTATGGTGTGGCCAGAAAAAAGCCGGCGTTAGCTACGCGGGTCCTTACCGACAAAACTCTAAATCTAGCCGCCTGGAATTGGAAATGTGAACAGAGCATTGGTAAAGCTTACCAATCAAATGTAATCTAAATCTAGTCCTATAATTGCAGGATGAGTGTTCATTGGAATTAACTTAATTTGTCCTATGAGTACTCTTCCTGCAATTATATAATCTAAGGGTATGGATGTTCCTCAGAGTACAGTATGTTTTGAACATAATTGTGCAAGATGAGAACTAGCAGTAAAAAAGGCAATCAAGCAATAAGAATAGTTTTTAAAAACTTAGTGGCAAGTTCTTTTTAAGGAACAGAACAGAAGCATCTCTGCATGTTCAGCTATTAGTCTGTTTTTTCTATCAGTAAGGAGGTTCGACTCTAAGTTGAACAGTCTTTCACTTTCCACACTACTGCATGGGGCAGAAATATATTTTTGGGCCATTTTAGCCAGTGCTAGAAATCTCAGTTTATTAACTGCCCAGTACTTGAGGGGTTTGTCTGAACGAGGTACAGTGATCTCTCCTACAATAATACAAATAACAACAATTTGTATTGGCAGAACAATAGTAAACAATTTTTAGTTTAGTCTCCATCTTAAAATGAAATGGGAACATGCAGTTTGAAAAAACGTCACAAGATAGCATATGGGTAGAAAGTGGAGGTATCGGTTTAAGTATCGGTGCATTTACACGAGTACAAGTACTCATGCAAATACTTGGTATCGGTACCGATACCGATACTAGTATCAGTATCGGTGCAACACTAATCAGAACCAAACCTCTTCCTCTGAGGACATAGCAGCTTCATAACTAGAAACATTATCATCAGCAGGTTTAGTAGAAGGTAAATTCCTACCTAACCTTTTACACTTACTGGAAGAAAGCATGACCGCCAACATTGAAGACACAGTTGACTATATAAAATCCTTGATTCCAGGAATCAGCAGGATTCTCCTGTAAGAAACAAACAGAAGGAGCAGTAACGCGCTTAGAAGCAAGATCAGTGGTAGATAGTTCACAATACATTAGAATATTAGCAAATTTATTAGATAAGCTAGCAGGAGATAAAAACCTTAGATTATAAACAATATAAACAATTAACACTGGTAGGAAATAGTTCAGATGACCCAGCTTCTAAGGCACATTTAGGGACAGAGTCAGAAGACTCTATAACGGCAAGAAATTTATACAGAAATAAAATGCATTAGAAAAGCTTTAAAGAAAGGAAAACGCATACCACCTCAGAAAAAACGTACATATTATAAAAGCAGAAACGTGGTAGTTGACAGGACACCTGTTATTTAAATAGTGTACATAAGAAAGGAGGCACACGTCAATCTGGCGTCATACAAATAAAAAAAAACGGCAAAATGCACACCATCACACCATCAAGAACGAAAGCCGATGTGCATCAGCGTGCATACATCAAAAAAAGTACGCCGTTAAGCATTATAAAATGTACAAGATAATAATTATAAATACTAAATAAAGAGGAATTACCTAAAAAAATATATAACTGTCCCAAGGTCCTATACATATATAATAAATGTATAAAACAGTAGCCTAACAGGCTTATAGAGTGTCAAATATAAAATTAAAAATAAACTACTTACCAAAATGCACTCTACTACTGGAGGAAACCAGTAAGAAGCCAAAACCAGTGCTGAAACATAATGGAATAGGAGTATATTGATAAACCAACAGAAGGAGGCCAAGGACAAGTCCCTGTGACATCCATGCAAAGGCTTGTGACTAAATCCCAAAAGATGAAATATATCTCACTACCTATACTCCACATACATCCTTCCAACAATCACTGTACTGTAAGGGGAAATGGGCCCCAACTCGGTTTGAGAACCCCTCTCACTGAAGAATCATATGCATGTCTTCATTCTTTAACCTCCTCCAGTGGAGGCAAAAACAAGACAGAGGTGCCAGTGAGGTAGAAGGTTTTATAGATTTCTTGGGGTTTGGGAATCTTTGCCTCCTCCTAGTGGCAGGGAAGAGTAATTTCCAGGAGTAATGACAGATTGCAGCAAGAATCTGTACATCTGATACTTTGGGGCTTGGTTAGGAGTCAGAAAATCAGCACAATGTTATTAAAAAATAAGCAAAACTATACATCGTCACAAAAACACTTCCTGATAGGCTATTCAAATGGATCATCTACAAAACATTTATGCAAAGAAATATCTAGTGTGCAATGTCCCTTTAAGGTAAATCCAATTCCAGGTCCAGATTGACTACACCCAAGGGTTTTACAGGAATTTAGCACTGTTATAGCCAAATCTCTAATCTTAAAGGGACATGAAGCCCACAATGTTTCTTTCATGATTTAGGTAGAACATACAATTTTAAACAACATTCCAGTTTACGTCTATTATCACATTTTCTTCATTCTCGTGGTATCATTTGTTGTAGGAGCAGTAATACACTATTATTTTCTAACTGAACACATGGGTGAGTCAATAACAATCGGTATATATATGCAGCCATCAATCAGCAGCTAGAACCTAGGTTCTTTGCTGCTCCTGAGCTGACCTAGATAAACCTTTCAGCAAAGGATAACAAGAGAAGCTGCTTAAAATTGTATGTTCTCAATCAGATTCTTCTTATAGGGAAGCATTGGCAGCCAGGGGGGCATTCCCATCATAAAAGTGCATTCTCATGAAATAGGCACTTTAATAAAAACAGGACTGAGGGTAACCTCCAAAACAACCCTAGCAAGCTGAAGTGCTTTAGGGGTCTGGGGTGTGTATTTAATAGAAATGAGCACCATCTGCTAGGTACTATAATACGTAGGAGGATTAAAGGAGACAAAATAATATTCTTAGTTTTGGTATGTTAATGTTTTTCTTAGTTTTTCATTGTTTGGGTGGGGGTTGCCTGTTCACGTGTTCTTAACATATCCGGACCTTATTGCTTTTGTTACAAAAAAATAAAGTTTTAAAAGGTAAATTTAGTTAATTATTTCATGAATAACCTGTACTTTTATCTTAAGCAAAAACTGAATTTTATGTTCCCAATGTAACAAAATTACTTTCAACTGTGTTTTTTTTACATCTCTAGTCAGGTTTAATAGAGGCTAATTTATCACGGTTCAGATCAGTAGAAGAAGACTGAATAACCAGCTCCTTAACAATATTAATTCATTTAATATTCAAACAAGCCACACATGTACACATGACTGCTGATTTATTGAAACATAATTCTAAACATGGAGAACCTTTTATTCTTTTGAACTTTAAAAGATTAATTATCTTTAAAAGGAAAAAACAAAAAATCTGGAAATAATCTATAAAGATAACAGGTCTCTTTGTCTCTTGATAAATAATTCAATAGTAAATAATAAACCCCTTCCAAAACCTAAAGGCAATTTAGCTAAAGCATACTTATCTAAAAAGAAATAACTGCAGGCAGACGTGAGATGGGAGATCAGAGCTACTAAATAAAGCTTCTAAATTCTACAGTGACGTGAGCATTGGGAACAACAAAAAAATGGACCCAAAATAAAACATGATTATGCCACCTATTCAAATGTTCTATCTTGCCAGACCTGGTAACAATAGTGATGGTCTAGAGATACCAGCTACTGCAAAAGAACACAGATAAATATTTATCCTACATACATATATAATGAAACATACAGCCTATTTCACAGTGTGTATAATGGTGATGAACTGGACCATCTGGCTTAATATAGTGTGCAGTGATCAGCATGATCACACTGCATGAATAAGGGTAGTTGACAACAGAGATCTATCTGACAGTCAGCTGCAATATTTAAAGTCATTAAGGTCCATGGAGGAAATTCCAGGGATATCCGGCCAATTGTACAGGCTGTGTTTATCTGTTAGGACCATATGCAAAGTCACAGGTGGGGTCTTAGCATCTGTCAGAAGGTGGCTGGACCATTGCAGTAGCATATGTACTATACCAACAGAGGCCAATGTTTCTATCTTAAAGGGACATTAAACCCAAATGCATTACTGGGAGCTAGCTGCTGATTTGTGGCTGCACAAAAAGGTCTCTTTTCATTGGTTAACTAGAGGTGTTCAGCTAGCTCCCAGCAGTTCATAACTGTTCCTTCAAAAAAGGATACCAAAAGAATAAAGCAAATTTAATAATAGAAGTAAATTGGAAAGTTACTTAAAAATGCATGAAAGAAAGAAAACATATAACATATAATCGACCCCTAAAATTACTGTCAATGTTTATTTTCCTTGCTGTTTCTGTAAAATACCACTTGTTCTTGATAAGCTGGAGTGCGCCATCGTACTCATGTGTGGTAAAATGTAACATTCATTCCTATATTTATTCAATATACTACAAAGCAGTTGGCTAGCTCATAAATACTCTGCAGTGCAGCACAAAAGCTGAGGTTTTAATGGGTCACTAAACATAAAATATATTAGATATCCACACACCATTAAGAGCACCACCATATCCACTATTGTTGGTTAAAAAAATATGTTCCTCTAATCTGATCTCACCTGCTGAGGACAGTTAGGGACGACAGTTATAAATTAGCTGAAATGTAGCAATCACAGAGGGTTTAATGTCCATTTAAGAAATCATTAAGAATTTTAGGTGATAGATCGACTTATGAGATATTAAGTCATGATCCAACAGAGAGATACAAAACCAAGCTTTTCTCTTTCTTAGATATTAATAAAAAAATTGGGAAGACATAATAATGAATATAAATATCTCCTACCAGATTACCCAAAAATTCCAATATTTTACTTTTTGCCTAAAGTGCATAAATGGAATAAAATCTCTAACAAGCAATCTGTCAGAATATATTGACATTTGTTTACAGAAATACGTTGTGATATTAACTACCTACAAGATGCCACTCAAATCCTAAATTTACTTAAAGGGCCATTATACACTCATTTTTTCTTTGCATAAATGTTTTGTAGATGATCTATTTATAAAGACCATAAAGTTTTTTTTGTTGTTTTTTTTTTAAATGTATAATTTTGCTTATTTTTAAATAACATTGTTCTGATTTTCAGACTCCTAACCAAGCCCCAAAATTTTATTTGAATACCGTCAGCTACCTTCTCCAGCTTGCTCCTGTTTGTGTAAAGGGTCTTTTCATATGCAAAAGAAGGGGGAGTGTCTTATTTCCCACTTGCAGTGGGCTTTCCAACTACCTTTTCAACAGAGCTAAACTGAAAGCTTCTAAGTACGTTTTTTAAACCATTTTATACTGGATTTTTATATCAGTATCTGTGCATCTTATTCTTTATAGTTGTGTCTATTACATGCAGTTATATGAAAATGAGTGCATATTGTCCCTTTAAGGACATAGAATGGCAAGATAATTACTTGTTGGTCACTTGCAATGCCTCATCCTTGTATATAAGTATTCCTCACAATTTAGGCTTAATAACGATAGAGAGTTTTTTTTAAAGCAGTGTCCTCGAAACAAAGGAATTTATTTTGGATTGGATTAGGTTTATTTTAAAACAAAATTATTTTCATTTTAATGGGACTTTTTACAAACAAATTTGTGGTACCGCAATTCGCACAAAGTTATGCTAACTTATATATGGGCAGGTGGGAGAACAACTTTGGGAACCCTACCTTATGAGTATGGATCTGGTCCTTTATAAACGGTACAATGATGGATGATGCATTTTTATGATTAGGCAAGGGACAGAGGAATCTCCTTGTATTTTTTTTTGGAAGTAATGAATAGAAATATTGTAAATTTATTTCTTAGATATCTCCCTACATATCCAAAATGGCAAGACAGAGTCCAAAACTCACTTCAAAAAGGTATACTGCAATAACTATATACATTTCGAAAGATGCCATCTTAATCAATAGAAAACAAATGTATCTAAAGGACAATTTCTTAGGGTCCAAAAGTATTGAATTCAGGATGAAATGTTTTATAAACAAGCAAATATATTGAAAGACAAACTTGTTGAAAAGGGATATAAGGGGGGCAAAGCAAACAAGGAAGTAGGACAGATTGAAAGGCAATGATTACTCAATTATAAGATAAAAAATTAAATGTCAAATACAAATGTACCTGTAAAGGTTTAATTTATTACCAAATATAGTGCCAACAATACTCTGATCAAGAAAATAATCACCAAACATTGGCATTTTTTGAAAGATGACAATGTATTGTAGAATATTGTGACTGAGAACCTGAATTTATTTTTGAGGAAACTAAAAGTTGGAAAAGTATTCTAACACAAATTGACTTTGAAATAAAAACTAAGGCCTAGATTTGGAGTTTGGCGGTAGCCGTGAAAACCAGCGTTAGAGGCTCCTAACGCTGGTTTTAGGCTACCGCCGGTATTTGGAGTCAGTCAAAAAAGGGTCTAACGCTCACTTTTCAGCCACAACTTTTCCATACCGCAGATCCCCTTACGTCAATTGCGTATCCTATCTTTTCAATGGGATCTTCCTAACTCCGGTATTTAGAGTCGTGTCTGAAGTGAGCGTTAGAATTCTAACGACAAAACTCCAGCCGCAGAAAAAAGTCAGTAGTTAAGAGCTTTCTGGGCTAACGCCGGTTCATAAAGCTCTTAACTACTGTGCCCTAAAGTACACTAACACCCATAAACTACCTATGTACCCCTAAACCGAGGCCCCCCCACATCGCCGACACTCGATTAAATTTTTTTAACCCCTAATCTGCCGACCGCCACCTACGTTATACTTATGTAACCCCTAATCTGCTGCCCCTAACACCGCCGACCCCTATATTATATTTATTAACCCCTTACTTGCCCCCCACAACATCGCCGACACCTACCTACAATAATTAACCCCTAATCTGCCAACCGCAAAGAGCCGCCACCTACATTATAGCTATGTACCCCTAATCTGCTGCCCCTAACACCGCCGACCCCTATATTATATTTATTAACCCCTAATCTGCCCTCCCTAACATCGCCGACACCTAACTTCAATTATTAACCCCTAATCTGCCGACCGAATCTCGCCGCTATTCTAATAAATGTATTAACCCCTAAAGCTAAATCTAACCCTAACACTAACACCCCCCTAAATTAAATATAATTTAAATCTAATGAAATAAATTAACTCTTATTAAATAAATTATTCCTATTTAAAACTAAATACTTACCTGTAAAATAAACCCTAATATAGCTACAATATAAATTATAATTATATTATAGCTATTTTAGGATTTATATTTATTTTACAGGTAACTTTGTATTTATTTTAACCAGGTACAATAGCTATTAAATAGTTAAGAACTATTTAATAGCTACCTAGTTAAAATAATTACAAAATTACATGTAAAATAAATCCTAACCTAAGTTACAATTAAACCTAACACTACACTATCAATAAATAAATTAAATAAAATACCTACAATTACCTACAATTATAGGGTTAGTGAGGCGGATTAGGGGTTAATAACTTTATTATAATAGCGGTGCGGTCCGCTCGGCAGATTAGGGGTTAATAAGTGTAGGCAGGTGGAGGCGACGTTGTGGGGGGCAGATTAGGGGTTAATAAATATAATATAGGGGTCGGCGATGTTAGGGCAGCAGATTAGGGGTACATAGGGATAATGTAAGTAGCGGCGGTTTACGGAGCGGCAGATTAGGGGTTAATAATAATATGCAGGGGTCAGCGATAGCGGGGGCGGCAGATTAGGGGTTAATAAGTGTAAGGTTAGGGGTGTTTAGACTCGGGGTACATGTTAGAGTGTTAGGTGCAGACGTAGGAAGTGTTTCCCCATAGAAAACAATGGGGCTGCGTTAGGAGCTGAACGCGGCTTTTTTGCAGGTGTTAGGTTTTTTTTCAGCTCAAACAGCCCCATTGTTTCCTATGGGGGAATCGTGCACGAGCACGTTTTTGAAGCTGGCCGCTTCCGTAAGCAACTCTGGTATCGAGAGTTGCAGTTGCGTTAAATATGCTCTACGCTCCTTTTTTGGAGCCTAACGCAGCCATTCTGTGGACTCTCAATACCAGAGTTATTTTAAAGGTGCGGCCAGAAAAAAGCCAGCATTAGCTACGCGGGTCGTTACCGACAAAACTCTAAATCTAGCCGTAAGAGCCTGGAAGATATTTACCTATATGATCAGACATTTAAAGTATTTTTTCCATGTCATTTATGTAAGGCATGTATGTTTGGGAGAAAAACAAAGTTATTTCAATTTGGAATAAAGAATTTTTAGATTTATGATCTAATTAGATGTCAGGATTTGTGTGTAATCTACCTGATAGAGTGTGGATGTGGTATACAGTACGTAGAGCAAACTTCCCATCCCTTACATGATAGGACAAGGGAACATCTACTACAGATCAAGTGGATAAAAAGATGAGCTCTCTATATATAGACATTTTAAAGAGTTACATAAGGGAAGCAGTAGTAGCTGATACAAAAAGTGAATAAAGATGGGAGAGGAGGTAACTTAGAGAAGAAGTTACTCATGGCTGAATCCAAATTGATTTTCAAACTTGATAGTGTGGCCCACTAGGGGTCTTAATGCAGATCAAGGGGTCTTCATACAGAATTAGCATATAATGATTGTCACTGCGCCAATATATGTTGATTATTATTCAGTTATTTTTTATATCTGTTTCTATTACTTATCTTTTTATTTTGCACGTTTAAATTTGGTCCAATTTTCTAACATTTTTTTAACTTGTTTTAACAATATTTTTAATAATTCTGTGATGTTTTTAAGATGATGCACTGTGTTAGATACAGTCAGGAAGTGATATATGTTTTTAACAATATGTTTTAGTTTAGCTTTGGGGAGCCAATAACAGCAAGTTTAAAACACATTTCCTAGAAAAGTGTAGTGAAAATTATTTTGTTACTAGCTATTGATTTTGAGTTTGGTTAAAAAAAACTATCATATTCTAGTCACGAGTCACAATTTATAGTAAATGGGCTTTTACAATTTTCCAAATCTGCTTTATACTTCATAATTGTTAACATTTTTCTTCATTAAAAATAATGTAACTATCCAACTTTTAGAATCTGTGGGTAAAGATATCAGAATTCACAATGCAAAATACCCAGTAATCCAATGTGCACTAAACACTTTTATATGCAGACAAAATTCAGTAGTAATGTCAATATTAAGGTGTCTGTATGTAGGCAATTGTGAGGGGAATAAGGATACAGTGTGAATGCAAGCAAGCAAAATTCGCCACCAAATTCACAGTCCAATAGGTAGTGCCCTTATCAAACCTTTACCTGCTGCCACTATGAACGGGACCATGCCTGTCCTAATACAAACTACGTGGTTCCTAGCATCTCCAAACAGGGTTTGTCGGCATCCTTCCATTTCCATCTGTTCCTCTACGTCCCATTACACGTGACCTACCCTCCAGCCAATACAATGACAGACCAGCCTCCCTTATAGAACAGCTCAAATCCGGACGAAAGCTGGCATATAGCAAATAGATTCAATGAAGAGGTGATGTCCGAATGTTGATATAAAAAAATCAATACTTTATTTCATAAGGTTAAAATAGAGGTGCAACAACCCTCCATTACACATACATTCTGGAGCATAGCACTATCGGGCTTACGCGTTTCGGATACAAATCCATAGATATAGCCTATAGTGTATATAATCCCAATCCTTTAAAAAGCACATTCTAAACTAAGATTGGCTAAAAAATTAACCCGCCCCACAAAGTGAGTAACCTATCAAATGACTATCTCCCTTAAGCGTCAGAGAACTCCATAAATCTATTAGGTATCTATAAAATACATAAATACATACTGATATTTACAACGATCACAGTAAAACTAGTTCATATTCATATTAAGACACATTTACATGAGACTTCCGGTGGGCGGGCGGGGCAAATGGTCGCAAGAAGAAGGAGCTCAGCTACTGTAGTCTAAAAACTCCCCAAAACTACGCTCAATATAGCCCACAAAGCTTGCAGTCCTTGACAGAAGAAATAACAAACCTGTCCAGACACATCATAGCAAGGAGCCAAAGTCAACGGCTCCCTCACCAGATAGCACTATCAGCGGAGGAGTCTGAAAAGAGCCGCAATGGCGACGGAACAAGTAACATCCTCATAGGTTATAGCCCCAAGTACCACTTCTGGTTTCCAGCACCTCCCGGATATCGGAGGAGAGTGAACAGCAAGCAGAGAGGTGCCGGGGCTGACAGACCCAGTGATCGTGCTGCGGAGGACCGCTATCTTGATGCCACCAAGAGAAGGGGATCAGTAAGTTTCCACACGCATACATACTTGACAAGAGAGCTCGAGACATATATCAAACCCCCAACACTATATAACACTCCAGCAAAAAGCTCCTGACTGTATGAGAGGCTTGTAGGACACATAGATTAATAAACAGCTCCTTTTCAATAGCCACGTGGTTGGCTGGTCACCATAGAGGACCCAGAAAAGTTATATATATCAAATAATGAACTGCCACAATTTCCCACGTCTGCAGTTAAAGGCCAGAAACTAAGGGAGTGAAGAAAACAGAGGGCCAAGAGACTTCCATTACAGGGATGAAATCTTGCTAGTGTCTGGATATATAGGGCCTAAAACTACCTACTCTGACTAAACCCCTAGTGCAACAAAGGGGTGGTATCAATCAAGTATGTGGGCACTGGTTCGTGATCCTGCTGGGTCTGGGGGGTGTGGAGGGACACCAGAAATTAAGTAAAGCTCATATATTGCACCGGACCCTCCGCAAACCACTACACCTCCAATTACACTGTCACTTTAAGGGAAGTAAAAACACCAAGATCCCCACTACACAGTTTTCTCCCTGAGGCTGTGCAGTCTGCACCCCTGCTGCACATTCTATTTGCCATTAAAAAGAGGACATAACTACTGACAAGTGCATGCAGAAATAGTACTCAAGCTTTGTTAAAACTACAGGCATCATGCCCAATAGGCAAAAACACCAGGAAAGGAAGTCTAAATCCGTAGTAGAGGTGCATGCTACAGAAAACATGGTGACAGAAACTGCGGAAGGCAGTGTACAGGAGACCCACCCTATTGTTTCCCAGATATCGGGTCTTTTTCTACCCAAAATAGAGCAGCTACAGACAGGGATGGACTCATTTTCACATTAAGGGCCAAGCCTAGGTACTGCAGTGTGTAAATCAGAAATTGAGGGTATCAAGATGATGCCGGGTGAGTCCGCTGAATCTGGGGGGATTGTTACTCCCTTGTTAAGGGGAAGGGATCTATTAGATGAGACCACATCTCATGACAGCATCTTCTAGCTTAGACAATGTTAAAGAAGAATAAAGAAAGGGGAGGAGAAGAAGAAGAAATGTTAATTAATAATCAGAGATTAGGAGGTTTGGTGCAAGATATCAACCACAAATTAGTTGGTTTACCTACTGAAAAGTTATCATGAATGATTGTGTTCAACCTGTTTTAGTTGTTAAGATATGTATTTTAACTTGTTCTTCGCTTTTTTCACTGATTATTTTCTTATTTAGCCAACGGGATGCTCTCCTCCCTCCCTGGGGTTCACTGATTGGGGAAGTTAACCTTAGTCTGAAGGGTACGGATAGACCTCTACTGAAAATGCCACGGTACTTAAGCAATGCTAAATTACAACACCTAAAAGTAAGATACCTTATTATCACACAGTACACTCATGAGAATACACTATGATGATGAGCTGGAACGTAGGGGGCATAACATCACCACAAAAACGTAGATCAATACTACTCTATTTGAATTCTAGAAAAGTTGACATTGCTCTTTTGGTGGAGACACACTTGTTGAAATTAGAACACCAGAAATTGAAACAGAATTGGGTGGGGGAGATTAAGTACACACCGTTTGAACAAAAAAGAGCCAGAGAAGTGGCAGTTTTGTTTAGGAAAAATTTGACATACACTATCACCAAAACACTAACGGATCAAGAAGGGAGATTTGTCATGATTCAATTGGAGGTCCAAGGCCTTTCATTTGCACTGGTTGGAGTATATGGCCCACAGAATCAGAAACAATTGTTTTGGAGGACAATACATTCTGAGATAGTAAAGTTCAATGCACTACCTCTTATAGTTGGGGGGGGGATTACAATACTGCACCTCAGGTCCTTGCGGATAGGTTTTACAATCCAGAAAGGAAAGCTGTTACAACCCAAAGGTTCAGGAACTTAAAGAAGGAATCTTTAGTGATTTGCACACTTATAAGATCTTTAAATCTACAGGATGTGTGGAGAGCCAAACATCTTGAGCAGAAAGATTTTACGTGCATGTCGGTGGCAAAAGACACACTATCCAGACTAGACTATTTTCTTGTATCATCAAATTTAGGCTCAAGAATACTTGATGCAGAGATAGACCCAATAACGATTTCAGACCATGCCCCGATAGCATTAAAAATCCAAATAGGCCAAGCAAGAGGAAAAACCAACAAATGGGTATTCCCAACATACTTATACAAAGACCCCAATTTCTATAGGCATATACTAGGATAATGGTACGCGTACGTAGAACTTAATGACACACACACCAATAATCCTCTCCTGTTTTGGGAAGCGCTAAGGCTGTTTTAAGAGGAGTTATATCAGCCTATGCCACGAACATCAAAAAACAATATAAAGCAAAATCGGAGCTGCTCCTGGCACAGATTTTAAAGGCTAGAAACAAATACCTAAGAAACCCTAATCACAAATATAGACTTAGATACAAGGAGGTTAAACACACGAGGGATAACTATATCTTCCAACAATCTAATAATGCCCACGCTAAAACACTGGCTAAATATTACAGGTTTGGGAGTAAAACGGGAAGACTGTTAGCTAGCATTACAAAACTGACTAGGAAAAGGAGTTCCATATTAGCAGTCAAACAAGGGGAAGTAATTTTAATAAGGAAGCAGACATTCAGGAGACATTTATTGACTTTTATAAAGACCTTTACTCTGCACAACAGGTACAGCCTATAGAGAAAGAGAGATTCTGGAGTCAGGTGAAGCTACCTAGAATAGATCAAGCCCAACTTATTAATCAACCTATTACCCCTGAGGAGATACTCGGCACAATTAAAGACTTAGCACTAGAGTAAACTCCGGGCCCGGATGGGTTGCCGGCGGAATTTTACAAAATAATGGGGCCGGATATATGCCCAACTCTGGCACGGCTGTTTAACGGTTTACTAAATGACACTGTTACACCCTCCCCCAGATTCGCTGAGGCTAACATAAGTATTATTCCGAAAGAGGGAAGTGACCCCCTCCTGGCACAGTCATACCGCCCCATATCCTTACTTAACCAGGACTACAAAATCCTAACAAAAATTCTTGCAAATAGATTAGCGAACATCCTGCCGTCTGTAATACATAGCGATCAAATGGGTTTTGCTAAGGGGAGATCCTCTGTGCTCAATATTAGGACAGTCCAAACAGTCATCCAACATTACTGGAAGATTACACAAGACAAAAAAAAGAGGGAGGAACACACGGAAGCGGCACTACTGTTATTAAATGCAGAAAAGGCTTTTGATAAGGTTCTATGGGAACATCTATTTATTACATTAGACAAGATGGGAATAGAGGGCTCGTTTGTTAAGGCTGTCGCAAACCTTTATAAAACCCCACAGGCATCCCTCCTGATCAATGGGACGGCTACCTTGCCTTTCACAATTCAAAGAGGTACACGACAGGGCTGCCCCCTTTCCCCACTTCTATTAGACATCGCTATAGAGCCCCTGGCGTGGAAAATCCGGCAGCAATTAGAGGGAATGCGGATCAGTGAGACTGCTCTGCATGTTTCATTGTTTGCAGACGATATGGTGCTTTATATTCAGGACCCCCATAGAAATGTGCCAAAGTTAATGGAACTGATTATAGAGTTTAGTCAAGTCTATGGGTATAAGATTAACATGGATAAAACTGAGCTAATCTGGCTGTTGTCAAAAGGTGAAAGACAAATACCCGGTTATGACTTCAAGATAGTATAAGGGAATTTTAAATACCTGGGTATCACCCTTCACATAGACCCACGTAAATGGTACTCAATTAACTATAATCCCCTGATCAAAAAGCTAGATAACCTAATTAAGGGGTGGACCTAACTCCCATTGTCCCTATCGGGCAGGGTTGGCCTTATAAAAATGGTCTATTTCCCGAAATTACTCTATTTTTCCAAGCGGTACCAGCAATACGAAAACAAAACGGACCTAAAGTGGATTACGAGGATGGTCCTCCATTTTGTATGGAACAATAAAAAGCATAGCGTTAGTTACTCTAAACTCACAGCTTTGCGGGAGATGGGAGGGCTGGCATTGCCCAATTTTGAACTTTATAACTGGGCAGCTCAGTGTAAGTTTGTCATAGACTGGCAGACGGGACAGGGAAAATTCACAGACCTTAACTTAGAGGGCACTCTGGTTAGACCATGGGCACTAGAAATGATACCACACATGACACAGACATAGGCGACTAAATGCCTGGGGGAACTTGACCTCCTGAGCCAACCTGCGAGAGCCTGGAGACTAGCTTGTAAAAGGTTGGGTGGTGACCATAGAATAATATCATACTTACCATGGTGTGGGAACCCCGAATTCCCAGCAGGTATCACGTCCAAAGCCTTTATTCAATGGAGAAGACAGGGGTTATGCACCATAGGTCAAACGGCGATGGCAGGAGGGAAACACATGCAGTCATTCGATACTTTGAGGGACACATTTGAGATACCCAGGACCCACCACTATGCTTACCTTCAGGCCAGGCATTACTTTGACAAACTTCAAAGAGAAGAGGGTACTGCCAATCAGTCACAAATTCTACAAAGTATAGGGTTGGTAGAGCAGGGGAACACGTCCATATCACCATTGTACAAGAAGATGATTAAACTGAGATATGGAGCTCTACGTTAGGATAGGTTGTGATGGGGAAAGAGATTGAGGAGAGCATCCACAGGGTCAAGCTGGCTACCCTCTCATCGGAGGTGAGGGAATCACATTTTAAACTGTTACTTGATAGTTATGTCACACCTAAAAAATTCCAAAAATGGAAAACAGAAAGGGAAAATAAGTGCCCTAAGTGCGGATTAATAGATGCAGACATTAGGCATATGTTGTGGAGCTGCCCTATGTTGGTTAGGTTTTGGAGGATGACAACATATTGGGCGAACATAGGGGCACAGATTCCCAATAGTGACTTGACATTTTGGAATGTAGTACTGTTAAATTTCACGGGAATACCAAAAAATACCAAACCGCTCATGTACAATATTGTTTTACTGGCAAGACACCTGATATTTCAAAACTGGCTCAAACGTAACCCACCTACTGTGACACAGTTAAAGCAGACGTTGCTAAAACAGATGTTTATTGAGCAATCGGACGGACTAGGAGACATGGTTAAAAGGGTTAAGTCCTTCATGATTAAGTGGGGGCCCTTTATTCGCACACTACTAGACAATTCATGTAGGTTAATCATTACACAATTCAGAAACACAGAATATATGCTTGAAGCAATCTTATGAGGAAAATGGGAGATTGATTGAATAAAAGATTCTGGGGGGCAGGGGAGAGGAGGAGAGAACAATCCACATTGGCTAGGGTTAGGTTTATGTTAAAAGGTTTTACATGTTTTATAAGTTAAATAATAGTGCTCTGCAGGGATATTAATCTATTCATTTACAGACCAGGTTTACGTTTTCTTGCGATACAGAACCCATTCGTGGGTATAGTTGGCCCTACTTTATGCTGATGGGTACAAAGAGATGTGATCATTACCATAAGATACCATTTGAGATTGTAACCATGCTGTATGTTGATTTTGCTGAATGTATTTTTTCTCTCCTGTAAGTTGCACACAACAATAAAGATATTTAAAAAAAAAAAAAAGAAACATATATATATATATATATATATATATATATATATATATATATAATAGCATTACAAGCAATTGTTATGAATACCACCACAGATAGCTATTTTTTATACAGAGAAATTGGGAATAAATATACATATAAGAAATATTCTTCAATTAGTGAGAACAAACATACGGCTAGATTACGAGTTTTGCGTTATGAGGGGTGCGGTGCTAACTTGCACGTTATTGTCACCGCTCACTTAACTACAGCACTGGTATTACAGGTTTTCATAAACCCGGCGTTAACAGGCAAGAAGTGAGCGTAGGGCAAAATTGTGCTCCATATCGCACTCCAATACCAGCGCTGCTTAAGTCAGTGGTTAACTGGTTTTACATGCTCGTGCACGATTTCCCCATAGACATCAATAGGCAGAGCACCTGCAAAAAAGCAGCGTAAAGCTCCGTAACACAGCCCCATTGATTCCTATGGGGAAACTAAATTTATGTTTACACCTAACACCCTAACATGAACCCCAAGTCTAAACACCCCTAATCTTACACTTATTAACCCCTAATCTGCTGCCCCGACTTAGCCGACACCTACATTATACTTATTAACCACTAATCTGCCACTCCGGACATCGCCGCCACTATAATAAACATATTAACCCCTAAACCACTGCTCTACCGCCTTGTAAACACTAGATAAATATTATTAACCCCTAATCTGCCACCCCCAACGTCGCCGCCACTATACTAAATTTATTAACCCCTAAACCTAAGTCTAACCCTAACACCCCCTAACTTAAATATAATTAAAATCAATCTAAGCAACACCTACTATTAATAACTAAATAATTCCTATTTAAAACTAAATACCTATAAAATAAACCCTAAGCTAGCGACAATATATACTAACATTGTAGCTAGCTTATGGTTTATTTTTATTTTAGTGTATTTATTTTAACTAGGTAGAAGAGCTACTAAATAGTTATTAGCTATTTACTAATTACCTAGCTATAATAGATACAAATTTACCTGTAGAATAAAACCTAACCTGAGTTACACTAACACCTAACCTTACACTACAATTAAATAAATTACTTAAATTAAATACAATTACCTAAATTACAAAAAAACAACAAACACTAAATTACACAAAATTAAAAAAAAATAAAAAATTATCAGATATTTAAACTAATTACACCTAATCTAATAGCCCTATCAAAAGAAAAAAAAGCCCCCCAAAATAAACCCCCCCCAGCCTAAACTAAACTACCAATAGCCCTTAAAAGGGCCTTTTGCGGGGCATTGCCCCAAAGAAATCAGCTCTTTTATCTGTAAAAAAAATACAAACAACCCCCCAACAGTAAAACCCACCACCCACACAACCAACCCCCCAAATAAAATCCTAACTAAAAAAACCTAAGATCCCCATTGCCCTGAAAAGGTCATTTGTATGGGCATTGCCCTTAAAAGAAAATTTAGCTCTTTTTCAATTGCCCAAAAGCCCTAATCTAAAACTAAAACCCACCCAATAAACCCTTAAAAAAACCTAACACTAACCCCCAAGATCCACTTACAGTTTTGAAGACCGGACATCTATCCTCAAGGAAGCCTGAAGAAGTCCTCAGCAAAGCGGGAAGAAGTCCTCACGAAGCCGGAAGAAGTCTTCATCCAAGCCGGCAGAAGTGGTCCTCCAGACAGGCAGAAGTCTTCATCCAGACGACATCTTCTATCTTCACCCATCCGGCACTGAGCGGGTCCATCTTCAAGACATCCGGCACGGAGCATCCTCTTCAATCGACGTCTTTTTGCTGACTGAAGGTTCCTTTAAATGATGTCATCCAAGATGGCGTCCTTTGAATTCCGATTGGCTGATAGAATTCTATCAGCCAATCGGAATTAAAGGTGAAAAAATCAGATCAGCCAATAGGATTGAGCTTGCATTCTATTGGCTGATTGGAACAGCCAATAGAATGCGAGCTCAATCCTATTGGCTGATTGAATCAGCCAATAGGATTGAAGCTCAATCCTATTGGCTGATTGCATCAGCCAATAGGAATTTTTTTCACCTTTAATTCCGATTGGCTGATAGAATTCTATCAGCCAATCGGAATTCAAGGGATGCCATATTGGATGACATCATTTAAAGGAACCTTCATTCAGCAAGAAGACGTCGATTGAAGAGGATGCTCCTAGCCGGATGTCTTGAAGATGGACCCGCTCCGCACTGGATGGATGAAGATAGAAGATGCCATCTGGATAAAAACTTCTGCCCGTCTAGATGACCACTTCTGCCGGCTTGGATGAAGACTTCTCCCGGCTTCGTTGAGGACTTCTTGCCGCTTCGCTGAGGACTTCTCCCGGCTTCATTGAGGATGGATGTCCGGTATTCAAAACTGTAAGTGGATCTTCGGGGGTTAGTGTTAGGTTTTTTTCAGGGTTTATTGGTGGGTTTTAGTTTTAGATTAAGGGCTTTTGGGCAATTACAGGTAACAGAGCTGATTTCTTTGGGGCAATGCCCAGCAAAAGGCCCTTTTAAGGGCTATTGGTAGTTTAGTTTAGCCTAGGTTTTTTGTTTGTTTTTTTGGGGGGGGGGCTTTTTTATTTTGATAGGGCTATTAGATTAGGTGTAATTAGTTTAAATATCTGATCTTTTTTTGTGTGTAATTTAGTGTTTTTGTTTTTGTAATTAAGGTAATTGTATTTAATTTAGGTAATTTATTTAATTGTAGTGTTAGTTGTTAGTGAAACTCAGGTTAGGTTTTATTTTACAGGTAAATTTGAATTTATTTTAGCTAGGTAGTTAGTAAATAGTTAATAACTATTTACTAACTATTCTACCTAGTTAAAATAAATACAAACTTGCCTGTAAAATAAAAATAAACCATAAGATAGATACAATGTAACTATTAGTTATATTGTAGCTAGCTTAAGGTTTAGTATACAGGTAAGTATTTAGTTTTAAATAGGAATAATTTAGGTAATGATAGTAATTTTTATTTAGATTTATTTTAATAATATTTAAGTTAGTGGATGTTAGGGTTAGACTTAGGTTTGGGGGTTAATTAATTTAGTATAGTGGTGGCAATGTTAGGGGCGGCAGATTAGGGGTTAATAATATTTAACTAGCGTTTGCAAGGCGGGAGTGCGGCGGTTTAGGGGTTAAATATGTTTATTATAGTGGTGGCGATGTCGGGAGCAGCAGATTGAGGTTAATAATTTTATTTTAGTGTTTGCGATGCGGGAGGGCCTGGGTTTAGGGGTTAATATGTATTTTATGGGTGCTAGTGTACTTTTTAACACTTTAGTTATGAGTTTTATGCTACAGCTCTGTAACGTAAAACTCATAACTACTGACTTTAGATTGCGTTACGAATCTTGCGGGATAGGCTGTACCGCTCACTTTTCGGCCTCCCAGAAAAAGCTTGTAATATTGGTGCTATGTCCCATTGAAGAAAAAAACTTTACGCAAATTGCGTAAGTTAATTTGCGATACGGCCAATAAAGTGTGCAGTGCCCCTAAACCTGCAAGGCTCGCAATACCAGCGGTAGTGAAAAAGCAGTGTTATGAATGCTGCTTTTTTACTCATACCGCAAAACTCGTAATCTAGCCAATAGTTCCCAAATGTATCCATAAGATAGCCTAGCAAGAAAAAGCATAGATAAACTGATACATAATCAAACTAACTGAATTCTCCCACTAATATAATTAATTTCCCAATATGATTCCTAATTGGTGTTGTCTCTAGTCATAGGCTCAGTGATTATATAGTATAGCTCATAAAGATTAAAAAAATAAAAAAAATTCCTAAACGAGGGGATATTACTAAAGATACTTATTCCACTTCTAATTACAAAACTATTTATTTCTCAGTAAGTTCCATATAAATATATCAGCCCTGCAAAATATTTAGTTCTTTGACGTTTTATTATTTCCTTTTCTTGGTTGCCAATTGATAAATACCTTTTTATGTATAATACCCCCAAGAACATAACATCACCCATAAACATACAAACTAGATCTCTCTATACAGTAAACAATGTTTTAGAGGCTTGAGATAACATCCAAATAAACTACTTCTGGTTTATATTTAATTACTTGTCCTTCTGAGACATTTTCCAGGAAGTACCCTGGAAACAAGTCAAAAGGGACTTCTTACTCTAAACCATATTCTTGTAAACCCAACCAGGAACATGTGTGAAAGTAGGTCCTGGTCATTGAGAAAATGCAGCTGAAGTAGATTGGAATATAGAAACATCATTAATGGCTAGGATGTGCTATATACCTACACTGTGTGCAGGGGAGGGGCACTTTAAATGACTATAATGGCCCTTTAAAGGGACATTGTACACTAGATTTTTCTTTGCATAAATGTTTTGTATATGATCAATTTATATAGCCCACCTGGGTGTGTTTTTGTAAAAATGTATAGTTTTGTTTATTTTTTTTTTAACATTGTGCTTATTTCAGACTCCTAACCAAGCCCCACAGTTTTAGATGTATACTGATGTATACAGACTTCAGACTACTTCTGTTTTTTTAATGGGTCTTTTCCTATGCAGGGGAGGGTGAGGTTCTGCTATCATCCCCTTTCAGTGGGTGCCCCAGTCTAATCTCATCAACAGTGCTAAATTGGGAGCTTCTAAGTAAGTTTTTAAAAGGTTTTATACTGGATTTTTATATCAGTATCTGTGCATAGTATTCTTTATAGTAGTGTCTATTACATGCAGTTATATAAAAATTGGTGTATACTGCACCTTATTATCATTTCTTTGTTGCTAGAATTCCCCACATAATTGTTATGAGATTAAATATGAAATTAACAATCACCACTATTTTTGTTTGCATTTATTTTCCTATTAGGATAGTACATGTTTTGAGTATTTTGACACACTCACTACCTTTTAGTTGTGAGAAACAAAAGCGAGATCTTGAGGGGGTCGATATTTAGAGAATACTTGGAGAAATGATAGCTACTATGGAACGCTTCCACTAGCAGAGGTGGGGAAACTTATTTTACAATAAGGAAATAATATGCTTTGTATATTATATTGTGCGTGTAGTTTTATTATTATTTATTCTACTGTGCACCTTAAATAGATTTTCCTGCATAATTTCAATAAAATTATTTTATTTATACATGAAATACGATTTTTAAAGAACATTTTTTATGCGATTAACCCCTTAAGGACAAGGCCATTTTTCAATTTCTATCCCTTAAGGACCAGAGCTATTTTTACATTTTTGCGGTGTTTGTTTTTAGCTGTAATTTTCCTCTTACTCATTTACTGTACCCACACATATTATATACCCTTTTTTCTCGCCATTAAATGGACTTTCTAAAGATACCATTATTTTCATCATCTCTTATAAATTTACTATAAAAAAAATATAAAATATGAGACAAATGGAAAAAAACACTTTTTCTAACTTGGACCCCCAAAATCTGTTACACATCTAAAACCACCAAAAAACACCCATGCTAAATTGTTTCTAAATTTTGTCCTGAGTTTATAAATACCCACTGTTTACATGTTCTTTGCTTTTTTTGCAAGTTATAGGGCAATAAATACAAGAAGCACTTTGCTATTTCCAAACCACTTTTTTTCAAAATTAGCGCTAGTTACATTGGGACACTGATATCTGTCAGAAATCCCTGAATATCTATTGACATGTATATATATTTTTTTTAGAAGACATCCCAAAGTATTGATCTAGGCCCATTTTGGTATATTTCATGCCACCATTTCACCGCCAAATGCGATCAAATAAAAAAAATTGTTCACGTTTTCACAAATTTTTTTCACAAACTTTAGGTTTCTCACTGAAATTATTTACAAACAGCTTGTGCAATTATGGCACAAATGGTTGTAAATGCTTTTCTGGGATCCCCTTTGTTCAGAAATAGCAGACATATATGGCTTTGGCGTTGCTTTTTGGTAATTAGAAGGCCGCTAAATGCCACTGCGCACCACACGTGTATTATGCCCAGCAGTGAAGGGGTTAATTAGGTAGCTTGAAGGTTTAATTTTAGCTTTAGTGTAGTGTAGTAGACAACCCAAAGTTTTTATCTAGGTCCATTTTGGTATATTTCATGCCACCATTTTACCGTCAAATGCGATCAAATAAAAAAAAAACTTTCACTTTTTCACTAACTTTAGGTTTCTCACTGAAATGATTTACAAACAGCTTGTGCAATTATGGCACAAATGGTTGTAAATGCTTCTCTGGGATCCCCTTTGTTCAGAAATAGCAGACATATATGGCTTTGGCATTTCTTTTTGGTAATTAGAAGGCCGCTAAATGCTGCTGCGCACCACACTTGTATTATGCCCAGCAGTGAAGGGGTTAATTAGGTAGCTTGTAGGGAGCTTGAAGGGTTAATTTTAGCTTTAGTGTAGAGATCAGCCTCCCACCTGACACATTCCACCCCCTGATCCCTCCCAAGCAGTTCTCTTCCCTCCCCCACCCCACAAA
Organism: Bombina bombina; assembly: GCF_027579735.1. Taxonomy (NCBI): domain Eukaryota; kingdom Metazoa; phylum Chordata; class Amphibia; order Anura; family Bombinatoridae; genus Bombina; species Bombina bombina. The sequence goes on from NC_069503.1 coordinate 937,518,673, forward strand.
TATCCCGCCATCTTAAGTACACATCTACAACCACCAAAAAACACCCTTGCTAAATAGTTTCTAAATTTTGTCCTGAGTTTATAAATACCCAATGTTTACATGTTCTTTGCTATTTTTACAAGTTACAGGGCAACCAATAAATACAAGTAGCACTTTGCTATTTCCAAACCACTTTTTTTCAAAATTAGCGGTAGTTACATTGGGACACTGATATCTGTCAGAAATCCCTGAATATCCATTGACATGTATATATTTTTTCTTTAGAAGACATCCCAAAGTATTGATCTAGGCCCATTTTGGTATATTTCTTGCCACCATTTCACCGCCAAATGCGATCAAATAAAAAAAATTGTTCACGTTTTCACAATTTATTTTCACAAACTTTAGGTTTCTCACTGAAATTATTTACAAACAGCTTGTGCAATTATGGCACAGATGGTTGTAAATGCTTTTCTGGGATCCCCTTTGTTCAGAAATAGCCGACATATATGGCTTTGGCATTGCTTTTTGGTAATTAGAAGGCCGCTAAATGCCACTGCGCACCACAAATGTATTATGCCCAGCAGTGAAGGGGTTAATTAGGTAGCTTATAGGGAGCTTGAAGGGTTAATTTTAGCTTTAGAGTAGAGATTATCCTCCCACCTGACACATTCCACCCCCTGATCCCTCCCAAGCAGTTCTCTTCCCTCCCCCACCCCACAAATATCCCGCCATCTTAAGTACCGGCAGAAAGTCTGCCAGTATAAAAAAAAAAGTTTTTTTTTAACATTTATATATTTTCTGCAGTGTAGAATCCCCCCGTACCACCCAACCCCATGAGCCCCCCTAAACAGCTCTCTATCCCTACCCCCTCTCACTATTTGGTGCCATTTTGGGTACTGGCAGCTGTCTGCCAGTACCCACTTTTCAAAAATAATGTCCATTTTTGTATTTTTTTTTTATATTTTATTTGTGGTGTAGCTGGCCCCCCACTCCCTCCCCTCCCCTCCTCCCCCTGATCCCTTTTTCAAACCTTATTTCCCACTCCCACCCCCCCTATTCTCACCAACACCTCCCACTCCCACCAACAGCACAATAACGAAACGGTGCTGATTGCGGTGGCATGTGCGTGCACACATGCACGTACATGTTCCCCCACCCACGTGTGCGCTCTCGCACGCACCGGGGACTAATGCGACCAAAGCACACCAGCGATGGGCCGCCCACCTGTCTCCCTGCAGCTGCTCCCTCCCACCAACGATCGGTATCATCGCTGGCCGATGCAGAGAGGTCCATAAGGTGCCAGAAAAGGTATTGCTGTTATCTGTTGATACTTTGTTGCAATCTGCTAGGTTGATACACAGTATTATTGGTGCTTTTTATGTTCACACTACTACTTTTGTTCTAACATCCTAACGGCGTCTAGGGGATACTATCCCTTTTAAAAAAATATATGTTGTTTACAAGCATCCAAAATATAAAGGCAAAACTGGATTTTTAAGAAGGTAAGGCTAGAATCTGAGAAGTCCTAAAGTCTTGTGAAAAGCTAACAGAAGAGTAATTTTTGTTGGATTGAATATAGTTGTCTAATTATCCTTATGCAATGTATAAGAGGTGATTCCTCACCACAGAAAACAATTTGGTAAAAAGGTTATTGAAGAATTTCAAATGGTTTTGGTTTTGAAGAGCGTGACAAAACCTGCAACGTAAAACAGGTACTTTTAGAGACCATAAAACACAATGGCCGGTGCTGGTAAGAATCACAGATCTTTCTGCAGAATTATTTACTGTGTATTTACAATGTGTCTGTATCTTCTTACTTCTTTTTCTGTTACTATTATACAAAACGTTGGACGATGAATCACAGCTGAATGAATTAAAGAGCATTTACGGTATATCTTGTCCCCTGTAACCCTTATAGGAATAGCTTTTCTGAACCTGTTAGCATCCTTGAAGGAATAACTTGTATGGAATAAATAAAGGCAACATCATGGTGAGTCACAAAAAGGCAAGATACTTAAGTATCTTTAAAAATATGAGATGCCACCATTATATGAATGTACAGCTATTATTACCATTTATTAAATCCCACAATGTCGGAAATTGACATAAAGATCTCTGCTAGACTATAAATGAGTAAACCACAATTTAGTACCAAATAGGCCCTCCTTGTCTGCCTCGACAACTACATCACAGTTTATTCCCTGTGCTTTTTATATCGATGGAAGAAATATAGCTAACCAAACAAGATGAAAAATAAAATTCTCTATTTATGACGCACTGGAAAATTTATAACTAAGGACAAACGTACGCTAACTAGAGGGGTTGTGCATGAATCCTATTGCGTGTTTACTGGGGGGGGGGAACATTTTATGTAAAAAATCTTTTACAAAAATCATTCTAAACAAATGGAGCCTAAGCTTGTTTTTAAAATGAGAAGAGCTTAAAGGGGCAGTCTAGTCAAAATTAAACTTTCATGATTCAGATAGGGCATGTAATTTTAAACAACTTTCCAATTTACTTCTATTAGCTAATTTGCTCAGTTCTTTAGATATCCTTTGTTGAAGAAATAGCAATGCACATGTGTGAGCCAATCACACAAGGCCTCTATGTGCAGCAACCAATCAGCAGCTACTGAGCATATCTAGATATGCTTTTCAGCAAGTGATATCAAGAGAATGAAGCAAATGAGACAATAGAAGTAAATTAGAAAGTTGTTTAAAATGACATGCTCTTTCTAAATCATGAAAGAAAAAAATTGGGTTTCATGTCCCTTTAAGTAAATGTCACAATAATCTTGTGGTATTGGTTTTTGTTTAATAACAACCTTAGGGTCGCACACAGCCTTACCATGAAATATTAGGGTCATATATGAAAACATCTAGTTTAATACGTCACTTATGTTTAAATGTATTTAAATGGGCATGAAAGTCAAACTTAAACTTATATGGCTCAGTGAGAGTTTAGCAATTTTAAAGTGACAGCAAACTCATAATTAAACATTCCTGATTCAAATACAGGGTGCAATTTTACACAACTTTCCTATTTACCTCTATTATCAGATATACTTTGTTCTTTTGGTACCTGTTAAAAGGACAGTATACTGTAAAATTTTTCCCTTAAAGTGGCATCAACCCAAAGGGGCCAATTTACTAAAGTGCGAGCGCACATGATACGATGACATGCATACGCTGTCGGTATTTATCATTGCACCAGCAGTTCTTGTGAACTGCTTGTGCAATGCTGCCCCCTGCAGAAGCAGGGAGTGTCAATCAGCCCGATCGTATAGGATCAGGCAGATTGATGTCCGCGGCCTCAGAGCAGGCGGACAAGTTATGGATCAGCGTTCTTAGACCGCTGCTTCATAACTTTTGTTTCCAGCGAGCCTGAAGTCTCACACGGAAACAGGGGCATTCGGAGCTTGATAAATCGACCCCATAATGTTTCTTTAATGATTCAGATAGAACATACAATTTTAAACAACTTTCCAATTTCCTTTTATTATTACATTTTTTTCATTTTCTTGGTATCCTTTGTTGAAAAGCATGAAGGCAAGCTCAGGAGTGTGCATGTGTCTGCAGCACTATATGACAGCAGTTTTGCAACAATGTTATACATTAGCAAAAGCTCCAGATGGCAGCACAATTTTCTGTCATGTAGCGCTCCAAACGTGCACGCTACCTATCTGGGTATCTCTTTAACAAAGTGTAACATGAGAACAAAGCAAATTTGCTAATAGAAGTAAATTGGAAACTTTTTAAAATTGTATTCTCTATCTGAATAATGAAATAAAAAAATAAAGTTTCACATCCCTTCAATGTATTTCCAATTACTTCTTATACCAGCTGCAGAGTATAAAATGTAGAATATTTTTTTCAGGTTTATTTGTGTATATGAAATAGCTGGTATTGGTATTTGAAATTACAACCTTTTAATATTGGTTGAACTTGCAGGTAAAATCAGATCTCATTATTTTATCCCTTTGTGTGCACACACTTGTCTTATATCTGTCAGTAAACCAAAGACCAATACTTAGAGAGAACAATGGAATATTATAATTTTATTAGTTATCTCTTTTACACTTTACCAGGGGCGTGATTACATATATACGGCGCAGGCTTCGGCGCAAGTGTTGAAACCCGCACCGCCCGTAATTTCACCTCGCACATCAGGGTATTACATATACTGCGTCGTTAGATGCCAAACTGGCATAAGTAGGACAAACTGGCGATCTTCTGAAATGTGCGCAAATACACATTTTAGTCGTCGCAAGTAGCTTCCGCCAGTATTGTGTCCACGGAAAGTGTCAATAAAGAGTAGTTTTATACAAATTAGGATAACAATCGTAAAAATTAAACAGGAATTAAAATAAAAATGCAACACGTAATTATGCCATTCAAATTCATATATAAACCCATGCGCAGCCGCCATTTTCTTCAGTGTATTTGTATTGTTCATTGAGCAATAACACACTACACTGGAGTGGAGGATTAGTCAGAGTAGAGAGAGAGGCGCAAACAGAGGAGTTAGGTTGCATTGTTGTTGAGTAAGCTTGTACACTTACATATATTCTTACAAATTGCACACATTGCATACATACATACATATACAAATACACCACACTTTTTTTTTCTAACACCTCACACATATTTTATTTGATTTTTACAGTGTGATAGGCTGAGTGTTTCGTTGTGATTGTGTGTGATTGAACTGGGAGTGTGAGTGTGTGTAGTGTGATTTAGTGTGAGTATGGCAGGGAGAGGTAGGGAGGAGGGGGAGAGGAGTGGCAGGGAGAGGAGTATTGTAGAGGACAGGAGGAGCAGTGGGCCCCCCGTCAGGGAGTAAGTGGAGTGGGGTGAGGGAGAGCCAGAAGGGATGATGGGAGGGGAGATGCCCAAGAGCCCCAGAGAGCAGGCACATCTAGGAGAGGGACAGAGGGTGTACATGGGGAGAGAAGGGGGGAGGAGGGAGAGGATAGGGAGGAACCCACACCAGGGACATCACAGGGAGGAAGCCAATTGGCCATCGAGGATAAGAGACTAAGATGTCCCAACTTCTCATTTGCAGAAAATGTTGCCCATGTCCAGGCCATCATGGACAATTACAGTGCCCTCTTCGGGCAGGAGAAGGGCAAAGGCATTGCCAAAAAGAGAAAAATGGCATGGTTGGCGGTAGAGGATGCCGTCAAAAGTGTGGCCCCGCAGAGGAGGACTGTTGAGGGCCTGAAAAAGAGCTGGAAGGACTGCAAGAGGCGGGTCAAAGAAAAGATGGGGCAGGAAGCTATACACCAGAAGGGAACAGGCGGTGGTCCATCCCTGGTTATAGATTATAACACCTGGCAGGAGATGATACGCAGGTCCCTGAGTATCACAGCAGTCCGTGGACTTCCAGGGGCTCGTGACTCAGGGGCTACAACCACAGCACATCATGCAGGTGAGTAACATTCCACACACCAGTATTATATGTATTTAAGATATAACATCCTTTAATATCACACATTCATGTACACGATGAGGAGCATGGTATTTGGCGTACTAACAAAAACATCTACAATTATACTTGACATTACTGATACTTAACACAATGCAATTCATGATATGAGGTGAAATAGTGCAATACTAACATGTCTCAAATTAACACAGGCCACAAGCCACATGTAATTGTATGCCCACATGGACATATATCTGACTGTACTAATCCCTCTCATCCTTTGAATCCTCCACAGAACCTCATGTCACAAGGATACAAACATACATGCCGCCGCCACCACCACCACCACCACCAGTCTTCAGGCAACCACAAGAACAGTATACTCCCAGGCATGAGCATGGTTGGATGGCTTCATTTGAGGACCCGGGAGTGATGACCCCTGGCAAGATTCCTGGCCAGAGGAATATCCTTCCTTTGGCTTTGAGGGGGAGCCAAGACAGCCACAAAGGGTCCATGTATTTACCCCCCCCCCACAACACAATCTCAAGTTAGTCTATGGATTTTACCCACAGACTATGTCACAAGAAGTGCCAATTGGAGAGGCTGAGTGTTCACACACTGGTCATCAGTGGGACTATCAATCAACCATGAGAGCTCCCCCATCCTCATCCATGGGACGACCTCCCCATCCTCATCCATGGGATGACCTCCCCCATCCTCATCCATGGGACGACCTACCCCATCCTCATCCATGGGACGACCTCCCCCATCCTCATCCATGGGACGACCTCCCCCATCCTCATCCATGGGACGACCTCCCCCATCTGCAGATGGAAATATATAAGAAACTACAGCTGCACCTCAAGCACCATCAGATGCAGCTGAACCTGCCCCACAAGCACCAGCAGATGCAGCTGAACCTGCCCCACAAGCACCATCAGATGCAGCTGAACCTGCCCCACAAGCACCATCAGATGCATCTGAACCTGCCTAATAAGCACCAGCAGATGCAGCTGAACATGCCCAACAAGCACCAGCAGATGCAGGTGAACATGCCCCACAAGCAACTAGAAGCCCTGTTGCTCAAGAGCCTGTGGATGCATTGTATTCTCCCCTGGGTTAGGAATACATTGCACTCCAGAGGAGGCTCATAACAAGCACTGAGAGCATACAAAGAGACCAAGAGAGGATACAATAACGTAGCATAGAGCTGCAGAGGGACATGGCAGCATCGTTAAGTGCAAGTGTTCAGAACCAGTCACAGATGATGCGATTTCTGTCTGATATGCAGATGAAGATGGACAATAGATGGAGAGAACAAAATCAACTCTTGGGTGTGTTGGTTGAATACTTTACACACCATCAGGACACTGCCTTCAGCCTATCATCTGTGGCCAGCACACCTGCAGAAACACCAGAATCCTCTAAAACCAGGAAAACAAGATTGGTAATAAATTGATTATCTATCTTTTAAAACAATACAAATTCTGCTGTAGACTGTCCCTTTAACAAGACCAGAGAGTTACTCCTTCCCTTATTAGAAAATGTTTAAATTTGAACACCTAATTATGAGGTTTTCTTATTCTACGCTGAAATTTCTACAAAATAAAGTAACTAATTTGATTCTTGATTAGTAAGGTTGTCATTGGTCTGCTTAGTTGGTTTAGCTGTTTCAGAACACACCATGAATAGACCTATTGCAAATCCTTTCAAGCTTCCTATACTATCATGTCTGTTTTGGTCAGGTGTAAATGAGCAACTGCACTGATCTAAGAAATCACAGTGTACAATGTAGCAGGCAAATTGTACCATATGAAAGTGAGGACTAAAGGGGAATTTAGAGAACTAATGGAGACAACTAGGGAACCTGTCTGTCCATCTTTGTGGTGAGTGGGTGGTTCATCCGTTGCCTGCTGTTAGTATTGAACAAAGCATTTTCTTGTTCACTGCTGCTTCCTGCTCTTACACGACCAATTGCAAGAGAGCAGAGCCTGTCAATCACCCTAAACAAATGAGGAGAACTTAAAGGGACACTCAAGTCAAAATTAAAGGGACATTGAATCCAAAAAATGTTCTTTTGTGATTCAGATAGAGCATGAAATTTTATGCAACTTTCTAAAGTACTCAAATTTTCTTCATTCTCTTGGGGCTAGATTTATCAACGCTGAGGGGTACAGGGGCGCGTATACGCGCCCTGTACGCCTCAGCTCGCCTATGGCGGGGCGAAATTACCCGCAGGTAATTAACATTGCACATGAGCGCAATTTTGCGCTCGCGTGCAATCCCGCCCCCTGCCCGCGCACAGCCAATCACGCGCGGGCAGGAGCGGACTCGACCGAGGAGATTGAATTTCGCCACAATAGAGGTGGCGTAGATGTTAGGGAAGCAGCGGTCTGGTGACCGCTGCTTGATAAATCCCGGCAAGCAAGTTCTTGAGAGAAGTTGCTGCCGTAGGGGCTTAATAAATCTAGCCCTTGGTATCTTTATTTTAAATGCAAGAATGTAAGTTTAGATGCTGGCCCATTTTTGGTGAACAACCTGGGTTGTTCTTGCTGATTGGTGGATAAATTCATCCACCAATAGAAAAGTGCTGTCCAGAGGTCTGAACTAATAAAAAAGCTTAGATGCCTTTGTTTGCAAATAAGGATAGCAGGAGAACGGAGAAAAAATGATAATAGGAGTAAATTTGAAAGTTGCTTAAAATTGCATGCTCTATCTGAATCACAATAGAAAAAAATTGGGTTCAATGTCCCTTTAAACTTTCATGATTCAGAGCATACAATTTTAAACAACTTTCCAATTTACTTTCATTAACAAAATGTCTTTTTATATCTACGCTTTTTGAGTCACCATTTCCTACTTAGCATGTGCAAGAATTCACAGAATATACCTATATGCATTTGTGATTGGCTGATGGCTGTCACATGATACAGGGCGAGTGGAAATAGACATAACTTCGAAATTTGTCAGAATAAAAACATCCAATACTCATTTGAAGTTTAGACTAAGTGCTATTGCACTGTCTTTTTATCATGTTTTTGTTCATTATGCAAATCTACTGTGTTTACTGGTCCTTTAAAGGGGTAGTAAACCTAGAAAATAATGTTATATAATTCTGCACATAGTGCAGAATTATATAACATTATCTTAGCCAAACTTTATGCAACATAATATTGCCTGTAAAATTTTATTAAATAAGAGGGTTTTTCAGACCGCCGCTCTTGCTCTACTGAGCGGGTCTGGTTTTCCCCATGAGCGCATATGGGCAACTGTCTAGTCACAGCCGGGCCCAATCGCACCATTACACTCAATGCAGCTCGCTCCTGCTCTGTCTGATAGCGGGAGCAAGCTGCATTGAGTGTAATGGCGCGATCGGTCGTATTACCGCTGCTTCTTGCCTTGCAGTAATCAGGCTCAAACACCGCAAGGGCTTCAAAGCAGCCTCTGCTGCTTTCTGACTGAAGCCCAGAGAATCATGGAGAAAGCAAAATGGGAAAAAGAGAAGAAATGTGAGAGCCATTGTAATTTAATATAGAAAATGTATGAGTAAGACAGATAGTAAGTAAAAAACATACAAGAAGATGAACAAAGAGAAAATAGGGAAGCAAATGAGAGAGACAGAGAGAAGAGAGAAACAGTACTCAGTTGTAAAATATTCTTTACTTTTTTGGGGGGGGTCTCTCTTCACATTTTCTTTTTTTTTTTTTTTTTATTGAGGTTACAGCAAAAACAAGTAAACAGTGGCAAGACATATTTAGGTAATCCATTCCATATTACAAAGTAAACAGAGCACAAGATGATACATATCTTACATATGGTTGGGGGCCAGATTCCGTAAGGAGCCAAGCCTATTATCGGGTACCTCGCTTATTTTACACGGAATACACATTACAGGACATCTTACAACAGTAAAAATAATCTCTGTCCATTGGTAAAAGGTGGGGGATGTCCATGGATAACTTATAGGAGCTGTGAACCTTAGCTCCATGAACACAAAGAGAGAACATTTTTCAAACTATGCGAAAATACTGGTTCACATCAATGAATATTGATTAACAGGACATTTCAATTGGTGTTGAATGAGATACATTATGGAGAGAGAGAGGGGAAGAGAGAACGACAGAAATACAGTAAGTATAGGGAGAAAGAGGGGACAACAAGGGGAGGGGGGAGGGTAGCAGGCTTGTCGATCATATTTAAACTTTAGACACTACGTTTTGTGGGAGTGTGTCCCATGTGGACCATATGGCAGTATGTAGGTCTATGAGTCCCCTGTTTATGTATACCACTTCCTCCATCATTCTAAAATATTCTTTAATTTTATTGATAGGGAATACCTTCTCTTTTATATTAGATTCTTGCTTTCATGTCTTGCAAAACTACTAACTGGAACTTAAATGCTTCTTTCCTTGAAACAAAGAAACCAGAAAATAAAAGTGCGTTAATATATGCATTGGTATTAGAATAAAACTGAAGTCGTTTGCATTTAATGAGTCACTGTTTAGGTAAAATTTACATTTCTCCGACCTAAGGCACAAATATATATTGGCAAATTATCTCCGCTATATATAGATTTCTGTGAAATTGAAACATACCAAAGACTTTCAGTTAATTGTGAACATAAAGACATACTCAAGTTTAATGTTTTTGTGCTTGAAGAAAAAAAATACTTAAGAAACTGAAATGTTCTAAGCTTTCTCAATCCATCAGAAAAACAGGTTTTTAAATGACTTCCTGCCATACTGGCTTGCTGAGATGTAGGACACAGGCTAACTGCAGAGGGATCCTTTGATGCAGGAATCCAGACTGCTTGCAGGAGCTTTACAGGAGGCGGAACACAAGAGCCAAGCAATGAGAAGTTACACTGGAATGTGTTCACGTGTAAGTATGGCGCATGGTTTTCATTCCTGGCCACCATTGTAACATTTCATGACCCTTAACCAGTTGAAAAATGACACTAACCTGTGCAGCATGGCACAGCAAAGCTTTTCACACAAGGTTTTTTACTTTTATTATCACTAATGTTTCCACCACCATTTCCTAATTTTATTAAACATTAAAATGGTGAATAAATCAATCTTTGATTGGCTAGTTGTCTATCTGACTGGAAGTTGCTACAGAAATGATCAAAAACCTGGCTATCTTATGAGATAGAATACCTGACTACTAATATACACTCATGAGAGAAGGCATAAGGGTAATCATAGAATGCCCCCACTTATGTGTGAAATAATGTCAGTCATATCTTAATATATGGGTCTGAGCCAATTTCTTACGGATGGAGTAAAGAAGGATAACCTCTATGTGTATCTATTGAATAATATGATTAGAAATTTTTTTAATCTGAACACACATATTAGAAATGCCACCCATATAATTTCAATTAATTGAAACTCTAAATACATAGCTACAACTTTTCTTTAAAGTAACATTTAGGTTAAAAACTTTAAAAACAGAGCAAGTTCCTTGCACTACTGCCCCTAACTTACTATGCATTACTGCTGCTTTGCAGGAAACAGCTAGTGAGGACATTAGCAGGTGGCAGTCACAAATAACCACCAGCAGTTCTATGGGGGTGCAGAGGGGTGCTATGCACATCCAAACGCATGTGTAGCACTCCTGTTGAGCTGCAAAGGGCTCCATATATTATGTGTGTCCTGTCTTTACCACCATTGCTAACCACCCCCCCCCCACCAACAGAAAGTTCTAAAACCACAACTGCAACATGGCTCTGCAACACTCTGCAACACTTGGCTTAACCTATGTGTTTAACCACTTTTAACCACTTTGTGGGAGTTAAACAGTTATTTAGGATGAATAATGCAAAAATGTAAAACATATAATTTCTGCAATAAAATATCCCTTTAAAGTAAAAGAATTAAAACTTTCAGGAAGTGCATGTTTGTGCACAACTGACCCAATGGATCAATTGTTCTGTGGCTGCTGAGTAAAGAAATATTATTATATTCATTCATTAAAAAACTACATAGTAACATAATAGATGAGGTTGAAAAAAAGACAGAATTCCATTGAGTTCAATCTATACAAATCTTAATATACTTACAAAAAAGCTCTAGGTAAACATAAAGGGACACTGAACCCAATTTTTTTCTTGCGTGATTCAGATAGAGCATGACATTTTAAGCAACTTTCTAATTTACTCCTATTATGAATTTTTCTTCATTCTCTTGGTATGTTTATTTGAAAAGCAAGAATGTAAGTTTTAGATGCCAGCCAATTTTTTTGTGAACAACCTGGGTTGTCCTTGCTGATTGGACAGAACCAATAAACAAGTGCTGTCCGTGGTACTGAACCAAAAATTATCTGTCTCCTTAGTTTAGATGCCTTCTCTTTCAAATAAAGATAGCAAGAGAACGAAGAAAATTTGATAATAGGAGTAAATTAGAAAGTTGCTTAAAATTGCATGCTCTGTCTGAATCATGAAAGAAAAAATTTGGATTCAGTGTCCCTTTAAATTAATCCCATGTAACACAAGCAATCATATGATTTCTAGACAGAAATGTATCTAAACCATTTTTTAACTGTATCTAAGGTATTGGAATTCACTACCTCCTCTGGTAGTGAGTTCCACAATTTGATTTCTCTTACAGTGAAAAAACTTGTATATCACAAACAATTTTCTTGGAATAAACAAAGCTTCTGCCATCTCTGTATATGGGTCTTGAATATATTTATATAAAGTAATAATGTCACCGCCTTTTTTCTAGTGTAAACAGACCAAGTTTGGATAACCTCTTTTCATATAACTGCATGTTATATATACTACTATAAAGATGAATATGAGCAGATACTGATCTAAAGGTCCAGGATAAAACCTTTTAAAAACTTACTTAGAAGCTCCCAGTTTAGCACTGTGGATGAGGTTAGGATGGGACACCCACTGAAAGGGGCTAGGAAAACAAGAATATCAGACACTCCCCCTTCCCTGCATATGAAAAGACAGATTATACAAGCAGGAGCCAGCAGGGGTTTGTAAACCTGTGTGTAAATCTGATACTTTGGGACTTGGTTAGGAGTTTGAAAAATAGGCATAACGTTATTAAAAAATAAGCAAAACCATACATTGTTACAAAAATACTCCCCGATCGGCTATTTAAATGGATCAACTACAAAACATTTATGTAAAGAAAAATCTAGTGTACAATCTCCCTTTAAATTCTCCATTCCCCTTATCAGCATTGTGGTCCTTCTCTGACTTTTTTTTAAGTCTGTAATATCATTTTTTTTTTATTTTTATCGGTCCCCAGAACTGCACTCCATAGTGATGTCACGAACCTAAAAATTTGGGTTTGCGAACTGCGAACGCGAACTCCCGCAAAAGTTCGCGAACCGGCGAACCGGGCGAACCCCCATTGACTTCAATGGGCAGGCAAATTTTAAACCCACAGGGACTCCCGCAAAAGTTTGTGAACCGGCGAACCGGGCGAACCCTCATTGACTTCAATGGGCAGGCGAATTTTAAAACCCACAGGGACTCTTTCTGGCCACAATAGTGATGGGAAAGTTGTTTCAAGGGGACTAACACCTGGACTGTGGCTTGCCGGAGGGGGATCCATGGCAAAACTCCCATGGAAAATTACATAGTTGATGCAGAGTCTGGTTTTAATCCATAAAGGGCATAAATCACCTAACATTCCTAAATTGTTTGGAATAACGTGCTTTAAAACATCAGGTATGATGTTTTATCGATCAGGTAGTGTAAGGGTTACGCCCGCTTCACAGTGACAGACCAAACTCCAGCAGCGGGTACAACATCATCATCATCACACCGTACGTCCATGTGTGTAATGCTGCCTGACTGAGACATATCCCTGATATCTACATCCTCTGGCAATAATGGTTGCACATCACTCATTTCTTCCAACTGATGTGTAAATAACTCCTCTGACAGATCAAGTGAAGCGGCTGTGGTGCTAGTGTTGGTGGTGGCGGCAGGCAGGCGAGTGGTAACTTGAGAGGTGCTGCCCGAAGATAAGCTGGAGGAGGATGGTGCGTCAAGGTTCGGAAGCTATAGAAGATTGGGTGTCCTGTGTTAAAAAGTCAACTATGTCCTCAGAACTTTTTGAGTTCATGGTACGTGGCCTCTGAACACTGGGCATTATTCTAGGGCCAAAGGGAATCACAGCACCATGACCACGACGGCACCTGCGGGGTGGCCTGCCTCTGCCTGTCATTTTTTTTTTAAATGTACACTTACACTACTATTAAACAAGATATGAGTGGTGCCACTGGGCAAGTGGGCAGAGTATACGCTGTGAGCCTGACACAAAAAAGCAGACTGATGTTTCACAGTCCAAAAAGTTTTTATTTTTTTAAATGTACACTTACACTACTATTAAACAATAAATGAGTGGTGGCACTGGGCAAGTGGGCACAGTATACGCTGTGAGCCTGACACAAAAAAGCAGACTGATGTTTCACAGTCCAAAAACTTTTTTTTTTAAATGTACACTTACACTACTATTAAACAAGATATGAGTGGTGGCACTGGACAAGTGGGCACAGTATACTCTGTGAGTCTGACACAAAAAAGCAGACTGATGTTTCACAGTCCAAAAAGTTTTTTTTTTTTTAAATGTACACTTACACTACTATTAAACAAGATATGAGTGGTGGCACTGGGCACAGTATACGCTGTGAGTCTGGCACACACTCTGGCAGGCAGGAAACTGCAATTAGATTACACAAGCAGACTGATATTTCACAGTCAAAAAGTTTTTTTTTTAAAATTTACACTACTGTTACACCAGATATGAGTGGTGGCACTGGGCAAGTGGACCTGGCACACACGCTGGCAGGCAGGCAACTGCAATTAGATTACACAAGCAGACTGATGTTTCACAGTCAAAAAAGTTTTTTTTTAAAAAATTTACACTACTGTTACACCAGATATGAGTGGTGGCATTGGGCAAGTGGGCACAGTATACACTGTGAGCCTGGCACACATGCTGGCAGGCAGGTAACTGCAATTAGATTACACTAGCAGACTGATGTTTCACAGTCAAAAAAGTTTTTTTTTTTTTTAAATTTACACTACTGTTACACCAGATATGAGTGATGGCACTGGGCAAGTGGGCCTTGCACACATGCTGGCAGGCAGGCAACTGCAATTAGATTACACAAGCAGACTGATGTTTCACAGTCAAAAAAGTTTTTTTTTTTAAATTTACACTACTGTTACACCAGATATGAGTGGTGGCACTGGGCAAGTGGGCCTTGCACACATGCTGGCAGGCAGGCAACTGCAATTAGATTACACAAGCAGACTGATGTTTCACAGTCAAAAAAGTTTTTTTTTTTAAATTTACACTACTGTTACACCAGATATGAGTGGTGGCACTGGGCAAGTGGACCTGGCACACACGCTGGCAGGCAGGCAACTGCAATTAGATTACACAAGCAGACTGATGTTTCACAGTCAAAAAATATTTTTTTTTTAATTTACACTACTGTTACACCAGATATGAGTGGTGGCACTGGGCAAGTGGGCCTGGCACACACGCTGGCAGGCAGGCAACTGCAATTAGATTACACAAGCAGACTGATGTTTCACAGTCAAAAAAGTTTTGTTTTTTTAAATTTACACTACTGTTACACCAGATATGAGTGGTGGCACTGGGCAAGTGGGCACAGTATACGCTGTGAGCCTGGCACACACGCTGGCAGACAGGCAACTGCAATTAGATTACACTAGCAGACTGTTATAACTACAATATTTAAATGTTGTGTAGCTGTAATAGCAGAACAACCACAGGAAAGGCTTAATAACCAAATAGTGAAGCCAAAGCTTCAAGATAGAGAAAGTGCGCTAACAAGCTGAAAGTATACACACCATATAAGGAATTGAAGTGAAAATTTAATAAACATATAGAATAAGATACACAAATATATACACTAAAAATAGGGACGTCTCCCTGTAATGTAAATACAACTAGGAAAAAATCCTAATGAAAAAACAGGTTAACACCTATAAATGATGAATAATGCAGATACTAATTGATAATCTATGACATAAAAAAGATATAGCATAAAA
Organism: Bombina bombina; assembly: GCF_027579735.1. Lineage (NCBI taxonomy): Eukaryota > Metazoa > Chordata > Amphibia > Anura > Bombinatoridae > Bombina > Bombina bombina. Next base: position 937,534,136 of record NC_069503.1, read on the forward strand.
ATGATAATTAAAAGATATGGCATAACAGTGATATCATAAAATAAAATAAAACTTAAAAGACAAGCACCAAGTTCATATGTATCAACACAGTGCAGGTGGCCGTATGCAAATGAATGCCGATATTGGAACAGTGGAAAGAAAATAACGGCTTGTACCACAAATAGATACAGTTTACTGTACCGTAAGTCAAGAGAGTGTTCAGAGGGTGTTACCGAGGAGAAGAAATCCTTCGGTCAAGGCTTGGACCGCGGCTGCAGTAACTGCCGTTCCTGGAGATAGAAGTGTGCAAACCTCTGCACATGTGAGTCGGCGTCTGACGTCACAGGCTTCTCATCGGCTCCTCTCAGGGTGTTACTCGCTGCTCCAGCAGCGTAAAGGAAAAGCAGCTGATTGCTGTGTCCTGGTGGGAACTTTCTGTGAAGGCAGACTTGGCTGCTGTAGGTATGTAGGAAAGGCTTAGCCTGCAGTGTCAGTATTAATACAGCACTTTAATAGTAATGGATGATTCCCAGCAGCGGTGTAAGAGTGAAACTGAGTGTTTGCAAATTAATACAGCAGTTAGCGGTTAGGATAACTGCTGATATAAGTATAAATGACACTATGCAAAAATATACGGCTGATATGTTCTTAGTACTTTGATTGTTGCAAAGCATAAGATATGGTTAGAATGCAGACTGGAGATTTAAGCAGCAAATGATAGAAAACAGGTTATCCAATAGATAAGCAAAGTATTGCAAGCAAGGAATGGCAGACAAATAACAATTAGCAGTTCAATACAGATTGAGATATACTTGCAAGTACTAGCAGCTGTAGCAGAATGAATCCGGTGGTTGGTGTATGTTAACACGATGAGAAGGGAGCAGTAGCAGTGTCCTTGAAAGCTACTGGAAGGTGTGAGCGTGGAACAGCGTGTAGATCCGGCTGTACAAAGTCAATCCGCTGGGAACAGGAAGTGTTCTGTAGCTGAGAATGGAGAGGAGCTGAACAGCAAAATGTGTAACAAAAGAGTCAGGTACTTTGTTCAGGATAGCGATGAAGGCAACAAGTAGCCTAATAGGTAAAAAAGGCTTGAGGCTCAATATCTGTCAGCTGGAGTGGAGGAGTGTATCCTTTAACCTGTGCCAAACAAAATAATCAAGCAAAGAGGATAGCAGGAAGTGCACTTATAAAGCAAAAGAAGGTGGGGCTGAATTAAAGGGGACATTACAGACCCCCCCCTTCAGGGCATCATCACCGAGGATGCATTGAGTTTCTGAGGGTGTCTATGAAAAAGAGCAACAAGACGTGGAGCATGGACCAGAGAGTGCAACAACCAAGAGTCCTCCTCCTGCCCATACCCCTTCCATCGAACCAAATACTGCAGTCTCCCACGATGTATACGTGAGTCGAGGACGCTATCAACTTCATATTCCTCATGGTCCTCGACAGTAACAGGTGGTGGAGGAACACTTAAGCGCGGAAATTCTTCACTGGTTCTGTAGGGTTTGAGCAACGATATATGAAAAGAAGGATGAATCTTGTATTTCTCTGGCAGGTCCAACACAACAGTTGTTGGGTTGAGAATACGTAGAATATGGAATGGTCCGATGAATTGACTACCCAATTTCTTAGAAGGTATAACAAGTTTAAGAAATTTGGTGGAAAGCCACACTTGGTCGCCTACTTTATAATCAGGACCTGGACGATGTCTCGTGTTATAGTAGTGTTGTTGATCAGTCTTGGCTTTGTGTAAGTGAACTTTCAGTAGTTGTAGGGCATCCTGTAGATTGGCTAAGTAAGAAGTGACAGATGGTGATGCAGAATCTATTTTAGGCAGTCGGATGGTTTGAGGGTGATAACCATAAGTGGCATAGAAAGGGGTCATCTTAGTTGAGGTCGATACAGAATTATTATAAGAGAATTCGGCTAAGGCCAAATGATGGAGCCAGTCATCCTGCTGGTGTGTAATGTAGCATCTAAGATATTGTTCAAGGATACCATTCACTCGCTTAGTGAGGCCATTAGTCTGGGGGTGATATGCCGTTGAAAGTCTAAGATGTATGTTTAACAGTTTGCAAATTTCCTTCCAGAAATGGGAGGTAAACTGAGAGCCACGATCCGTTATAATGACATTTGGTATCCCATGTAGTTTTACAATTTGCTTTAGGAAGGTATCAGCAGTTTGGGAGGCTGTGGGTAAACTTTTTAAAGGTATAAAGTGAGCAAGTTTCGTCAAATGGTCGACGACTACCATGATTGTGTTGTGGTTTTGTGATGGTGGAAGTTCCACTATAAAATCCATGGAAATTACAGTCCAGGGAATATCAGGAATAGGAAGAGGTGTGAGATAACCTATTGGTTTTTTCCTCTCGATTTTGTATCGTGTCTCACAAGATGTGACATAATCTTGTATAGTTTTACCCATATTTGGCCACCAGAAATTCCTTTGCATCAGTTCGGTTGTTTTGGATATACCTAAATGACCAGACAGAGGATGATCATGATAATGATCTAGGATTCTGGATCTTAATTGTTTTGGTATGTACAATTTCTGATTCATTGTGAGAAGACCTTTTGGTTCTTTGTGCAATTGAAATTGTGTAGGCAGCCTGTCACTTTCTAAAGCCTCTAAAATATCATCTTCAAGATTATTTAAAGTTCCGATTATTTTATGAGAAGGTATCATTTGTAAAGTGTCGTCTGTATGTGGTCTGTTATCTGACAGTCGAGAAAGGGCATCAGCTTTGGTGTTTAGTTTGCCTGGTCTGTATGTTATTAAAAAATTAAATCTATCAAAAAAAAGTGACCAACGCACTTGACGGGAAGATAATGTCTTATTCTGTCTTAAATATTGAAGGTTTTTATGATCAGTGTAGATAATGAAAGCTTTGTCAGTGCCTTCCAAGATATGCCTCCAGACCTCCAGTGCACATTTTATTGCCAGCAACTCCTTGTCACCTACTGAATAATTAACTTCAGCGGGTAACAACGTTCTGGAATAAAAGGCAATGGGGTGAGTAGGATGTTTCTCATCAGATCTTTGGGATAAAACTGCACCCAAGCCCGTGTCTGAGGCAGCCACCTCCAGAATGAACTGACAAGTATGATCTGGTAAACTTAAAATTGGAGCGGTAATAAAACAGTCTTTTAGTAAGTTAAAGGTTTGATCAGCATCTGGGGTCCACTGAAATGGAACTCCCTTTCTGGGTAGATTTGTGAGTGGTTTCACAATAGTAGAAAAGTTGTATATGAATCTACGATAAAAATTAGCGAACCCTAAAAATCTCTGTAGAGATTTCAAGTTAGTGGGTTTGGGCCAGTTCTTAATTGCCATCACTTTTTCGGGATCCATCTGTACTTTGTCAGGGGAGATGATATAACCTAAAAATTTTATTTCATGTACATGAAATAAACATTTTTCTGCCTTTGCAAATAATTTATATTCACGAAGTCTTGTTAAGACCCACCTGACATGTTTTATGTGTTCCTGTGTATCTCTAGAATAAACCAAAATGTCATTGAGATAGATGATAACACACACATCAATTAGATCTTTGAAAATGTCATTTATAAAGTGTTGAAATGTGCCAGAGGGAATTGAATAGCCCAAATGGCATAACCTTATACTCAAAGAGTCCGTACCTCGTTCTAAAAGCTGTCTTCCACTCATCCCCCTCCTTGATTCTTATTAAGTTATAGGCCCCCTTCAAATCCAATTTAGTAAAAATGGTGGCGCCATTTAAGCGTTCTAGGAGTTCGGGGATGAGTGGCAGAGGGTAACGGTTCTTTATGGTAATTGAGTTCAAGGCCCGATAATCGATGATTGGTCTTAGTGACTGATCCTTATTAGTAACAAAAAACATGCCTGCATCTGCAGGTGAGACAGAGGGTACTATAAAGCCTTTTCTCAAGTTGTCATCTAAGTATTCCCTTAAGTGTTGCAACTCCTTCTGTGAAAGTGGATACATTTTCCCGTATTGGATTTGGGAACCAGGGATTAAATCTATGGGGCAATCGTATACCCTATGAGGAGGCAGGACCTCGGCCTCTTTTAGATCAAAGACATCAGTTAAATCATGGTATTCAGAAGGAATAGCTATGTCTACTGCTCCAAGTAACTGATAGGGGAAACAAGTGGTTTTGCAGTAATGGGAATCAAATAAAATATTAGGTTTCACCCAATTTATACTCGGGTTATGTTTTTTCAACCATGTATATCCCATAATAATAGGATGTAAAGAGTTTGGTATTACATTGAAACTGAGATATTCAGTGTGACCATGATTTGTAGTAATTAACAAAGGTATGGTGTGCTGTGTGATGGGTCCGTTATGTATGAAGGAACCGTCAATAACTTTTATAAACACAGGTGTATGCTTATCAACACAAGGTATTTTATTTACAGAAACGAACTTAGAATCTATGAAACAATCATAAGCCCCGGAGTCAATTATTGCGTCAGTCTTGATTTGTTGGAGATCCCACTGCAAAGACAGAGATAATGTGAATGATTGGTGGTCTACACTTAATTTAGGTGTGGCAGAATTTATACTAGTCAGCTTACCCTTCTTTTGTCGGTTTAAAATTGGACAGGATGAAACTGAATGATCCTTATTCGCACAATAAAGACAGAGATTATACATGCGTCGTCTCATTCTTTCCTCAGCTGATAGAGGACCTTTAATGACACCTATCTCCATGGGTGTTTGTTGGTGATTATGTTTTTCAGTAGTGGGGAACAATAACCTTCTAGGGGGTGTGTCTGTTGATAATTTTTCAGAGCGTCTCTCCCTAAACCTACGGTCTAAAGTGGTTGCTAGTTTCATTAATCCTTGCAACGTATCAGGCATCTCCAGCCTTGAAAGTTCATCTTTAAGTGTGTCATTAAGTCCCAATCTAAACTGATTTTTCAGGGAAATGTTATTCCATTGGGAGTCAGTTGCCCACATTTGAAAATCAGTTATAAACTCCTCAACAGGACGTTTACCCTGTTTAAGTGCTCTGAGTTTAGTTTCTGCTTGAATCTGGGTATTACTATCCTCATATAAAGCTGCCATGGAAAGAAAGAATTGATCAATGGACTCCAAAATAGGATTATTTGACTCAAATAGTCTGTTTGCCCATGACCTGGGTTCGGCAGTTAAATAAGATATGGCTGTGCAGACTTTTATTTTATCAGAACAATAGGTCCTGGGTTTCATGGTGAATAGAAGATAACAGGCATTTTTAAAGTCTCTGAATTCATTTCTTTTCCCTGAAAATAAAGCTGGTGGATTTACCTGTGGCTCTGGAGGCTCAGGGTTTTTTGGTGCAACTATGTCTTTAACCAAATTCTTTAAGGCTTTGTTCTCGGTTTGCAAATCTGTAAGTGCTCTTGCCAGATATTCAACTTTTTGATTAAGAGTATCAATTTCAGTTTTCACAGTTTGGGGATCCATTACTATTAGTAGCTATTTTTTAAGGCTTGATTATTATGTTATAACTACAATATTTAAATGTTGTGTAGCTGTAATAGCGGATCAACCACAGGAAAGGCTTAGCCTGCAGTGTCAGTATTAATACAGCACTTTAATAGTAATGGATAATTCCCAGCAGCGGTGTAAGAGTGAAACTGAGTGTTTGCAAATTAATACAGCAGTTAGCGGTTAGGATAACTGCTGATATAAGTATAAATGACACTATGCAAAAATATACAGCTGATATGTTCTTAGTACTTTGATTGTTGCAAAGCATAAGATATGGTTAGAATGCAGACTGGAGATTTAAGCAGCAAATGATAGAAAACAGGTTATCCAATAGATAAGCAAAGTATTGCAAGCAAAGAATGGCAGACAAATAACAATTAGCAGTTCAATACAGATTGAGATATACTTGCAAGTACTAGCAGCTGTAGCAGAATGAATCCGGTGGTTGGTGTATGTTAACACGATGAGAAGGGAGCAGTAGCAGTGTCCTTGAAAGCTACTGGAAGGTGTGAGCGTGGAACAGCGTGTAGATCCGGCTGTACAAAGTCAATCCGCTGGGAACAGGAAGTGTTCTGTAGCTGAGAACGGAGAAGAGCTGAACAGCAAAATGTGTAACAAAAGAGTCAGGTACTTTGTTCAGGATAGCGATGAAGGCAACAAGTAGCCTAATAGGTAAAAAAGGCTTGAGGCTCAATATCTGTCAGCTGGAGTGGAGGAGTGTATCCTTTAACCTGTGCCAAACAAAATAATCAAGCAAAGAGGATAGCAGGAAGTGCACTTATAAAGCAAAAGAAGGTGGGGCTGAATTAAAGGGGACATTACACAGACTGATGTTTCACAGTCAAAAAAGTTTTTTTTTTTAAATTTACACTACTGTTACACCAGATATGAGTGGTGGCACTGGGCAAGTGGGCCTGGCACACACGCTGGCAGGCAGGCAACTACAATTAGATTACACTAGCAGACTGATGTTTCACAGTCAAAATTTTTTTTTTTTATATAATTTACACTACTGTTACACCAGATATGAGTGGTGGCACTGGGCAAGTGGCTTGGCAGGCAGGCAACTGCAATTAGATTACACAGGGAAAAAAAAACAGACTGATGTTCTAGCCCTAAAAAGGGCTTTTTGGAGTGCTGTCCTTACAGCAGAGATCAGATGAGTCCTTCAGGACTGTAGTGAACACTGAATACACTAGCCTAGCTATCAATTTCCATATTAAATCAGCAGCAGCTACACTGTCCCTCCTCTCACTAAGAATGCAGCTTCCAAATTAATCTAAAATGTATGCTGTCCAGGAGGTGGGAGGGTCTGGGAGGGAGTGTCTGCCGCTGATTGGCTGTAATGTGTCTGCTGACTGTGAGGTAAAGGGTCAAAGTTTACTCAATGATGAAGAATAGGGGACGGATCGAACATCGCATATGTTCGCCTGCCGCGGCGAACGCGAACATGCTATGTTCGCCGGGAACTATTCGCCGGCAAACTATTCGCGACATCACTATACTCAAGGTGACAGAGGCATAACTAGAAACCACAGGGCCCAGGTGCAAGAATCTAAGAAGGGCCCCCCACCCAAAAAAAAATATGTGAATTTGATACATATCTTTTTTTTTTTTTTACATTTGACACAAAAAAAAAATGAAAATCAGATTACGTCTGCAAAAGGAGGTACCCTGTGCCCACAGTCTGTGAGATGGTCTGACCCCGTATTACTCTATATAGTGACACTGTTTAACCCACCAGTACTGTATATAGTGAGTTAGGGACACAGTCTGTAATCTGCCGGTGAGATGGCTCGCCTGACCCTACCCGCACCAGTACTTTATAAAGGGACTACAGTAGTCTGTGACATGGTCCAGCCTCCCCCCCCCATACTGTATATAGTGGTACTGTATAGTGACACTGTTTACCCTCGGCCCCCCCATGCTGTAGTAACAAGGTCTGTAATTAGCTGGTTCCACAAACATACACACACAGTCACATACATACATAAATACACACACACACTCAGCATTCTTCACAAGGTTTTTCACTGTGCCAATAAGAATAACCAAATACAAGCCAAGATAATAAAATATAATTAAGTTGAGAGAGGTTCAGGTACTCTTTAGCTAGCACACAGTTAATAACACAAAGTAGTTTAGCGATATCTGCATAGGTAGCCTCATGAGACTAAGAAGCTAAATAGAGTTTAGTAATGTGACAGAGGGGTTTCCCAATTTGCGGGGAGGGAGACCCTTCTGTCTTGCTGTAGCCCCAGTGTAACTAGCAGAGGTATGGAAGACCTCAGATTGAGAGTAGCAGGGCAGGAGAAACTCTTACCTGCTGCTCCAGAAGGCTTGATGGCTGCTGGCTCCTAAGGGGGAGCGGAGGAAGCAGGAAAGGCAGCGGATGTCAGGCTTCACAGGCCGAAGGAGGAGACAGATGACATCACGCAGGGACATGAGACGAGCAGCGGATGCAAGGAGCAAGCAGGAAGAATCAGCGGAGCACTGCAGAGGTTAGCACTATGGACACAGGAACGGAGGCCACAAAACTACTGAGGAGCGGACTCCAGCAAGAGGAGAGGTAACGGCTAGGATAAGGAGTAAGAGAGAAAGGTTCTGCTCCTACTTCTTCAATATACCAGCATTGACTGGTGGGAGGCAGGGCCTTTTATAGGGAGGTACAAATTAATTAAAGGGCCAGAGGTACCTGACAGCAGGTCAACATTTTTTATTGAAATATTTATTTTTTATTTTTTTAAGCTGGGCCCCCACCCTCAGGGGCCCAGTCACAGTTGCGAACTCTGCACCCCCTGTTGTTTCGCCCCTGCAATGTGAGGTCTTACTAGGGATTTATATAGTGACCAAATTATGCTTTCCTCCCCGTATCAATGCCTTTTTAATACATATCTTATTAGACTTAGAAGCCGCTGCCCTTCATTGTGCGCCCATCTTTAGCTTTTCATCTAATACAACTCCCAAATCCCTTTACTCCTCTGTTTGGCTAAGTCTAGTCCCATTTAAATAATAGATTGTCTGCTCATTTTTACTTCCAAAATGTAGAACCATGCATTTTCCAGTATTAAATCTCATTTTCCATTTACCTGCCCATTCTTCTAATTTTCGTAGATTCCCTTGTAAAGCAAGTTCATCCTGCACTGACCTAATAACCTTACACAACTTTGTACCATCTGCAAAAATAGAGAGGTTGCTATTTAATCCTTGCTCCAAGTCATTAATAAAAATATTATACAGGGCCTAGTACTAATCCCTGGGGGACTCCACTGATTACCTTTGTCCAACTACTTGTTGCTCCCTGTCTTTTATCCTGTAATTTATACATGAGCTAATATTTTCAGCTATTACTAGCTCTTAAAGGGACATTATACACAAGATTTGTCTTTGCCTAAATGTTTTGTAGATAATCCATTTATATAGCCTATACAGTTTAGTTTTTTTAAATGTATAGTTTTGCTTATTTTTAAATAACATTGCGCTGATTTTAAGTCTCTTAACCAAGCCCAAAGTTTTAGAAGTATACTGATGTATACCTACTCCAGCTTGCTCCTATCTTGTAAAGAGTCTTTTCATATGCTGAAGAAGGGGGAGGGGAGAGCGTCTTCTTTTTTTGGTACACAACCACTTGAAGTGGGTGTTTCAGCTGACCTTTTCAACAGAGCTAAACTGGGAGCTTCTAAGTAAGTTTTTAAACATTTTTATACTGGATTTTTATATCAGTATCTGTGCATATTATTCTTTATAGTATTGTGTATTACATGCATTTATATGAAAATTGGTGCATACTGTCCCTTTAATTTTGTATATTAATCTCATGTGGCACTGTATCAAACATCTTTGCAAAATTCAAGTATATCACTTCAACTGATTCCCCTTTATCTATATTTTTATTTACTTCCTCATAAAATCTAATTAGATTAGTTTGACATGATCTATTTCTCATAAAACCATGCTGATTTGAACTCTGACATAAATATACTCATCAATATATTGCTGACTCATCAATATCCCTTAAAATCCCTTCAAGTATCTTCCCCACTTCTGAAGTCCTACTAACTGGTCTAAAGCTTCCTGGATCAGCCCTGCTTCCCTTTTTTAAACACCAGTCTTGAAAATTAAGAGTAGAGGAGAGGACCAGTGCTAAATTCCCGTAAAGTTAATGGTATGGGCTTGTATGTTCTAGTTTCTTTCAAGGTATCTCCCATTGGTTCCTCTCTTGTGTATGCTGTAAAAAAGAACTGGTTTAGTTCCTCAGCCTTCTCCCTGTCACTGTTAATCATGTTACCCTCCACATATTTAAATGTACCTATATTGTCCTTAGATTTTTTGCCATTTATCTACTAAAAAAACCTTTTAGAGTTTGACTTAGAATCTTTTGCTTGCTATTTTGCATGCTTTGTTACATTCGTTATACATTTTGTATGTTAAGTCTGTACTATTTTCTTTGTATAATTTAAATGCTCTACGTTTTTTTCTAATTTCTCTTAACACACATTGGTTTGGATTTATTTATTTTACTTTTATAACCATATGGTATGTGTTGATATGTATATTTATCTAACAGTTTTAAATGTTTAAATGTTATCCATGTATCCTCTGTATTTTAATAACAGAATACTTTGTCCCAATTTATGGCCCAGATTACAAGTTGCGCTACGGCTTTACCGCGGGCAAAATGGTCTTTGCGTGCGGAATGGTCACCTACTTGATATTACAAGTAGCGTGGTGTGGCTTTCCCGCGATCATTATGACCTATACCGCAAAGATCTATTCTGCATTCAAAGACCTGTAGTTGTGTGTTTTACAAAACACATAAAAAATACTTTACAAAGTACACTAACACCCATAAACTACACTATTAACCCCTAAACCGACATCGGCGCACATTGCAACTAATAAACCGATTAACCCATAAACCGCAATTCGCCCGCATCGCAACTACCTAAATTAAACTTTTAACCCCCTAAACCGCCATTCCTCACATCGCAACTTCCTAAATTAAACTATTAACCCCTAAACCGACATTCCCCCACATCGTAACTACCTAAATTAAACTATTAATCCCTAAACCGCCACCCCCCACATCACAACTACCTAAATAAAACTATTAACCCCTTAACCTAACACCCCCTAGCTTTAACAAAATTAAAATACACCTAAATTAAAGTTACAATATACTAACTACCTTAAAATAAATAAAAACTTACTTGTGAAAAACAAAAAAAACTAAGCTTAAACAAAAACTACCAATAGCTCTTAAAAGGGCATTTTGCAGGGCATTGCCCCAAAGCTAACAGCTCTTTTAACTTAAAAAAACACAAATCACCCCCTAACATTACAACACCCACCCCAAAATAAAAAAAACCTAATCTAACCATTCCCCCGAAAAGGGCATTTGGATGGACACGCCCTTAAAAAGGCATTCAGCTCTTTTTCAGCCCCAAAAAGAATAAAAATTCCCTAATCTTAAAAAAAAACACCCTTAACACTAATCACCAAAACGGTACTCACTAATGATAAAGGGCGGCGATCCATCCTCATACCGGCATCGAAACATTTGTATCCATCGGCGAGGCATCTTCTCCAATCTTCATCCATCCCACGGTCCATCTATCTTCATCCCAGTGTCGACAGCGAAGTCCTCTGGCAATGTCATCTGTGTCGTTGGTCCTCCTCTTCCGAGCATCGACACAGAGCTTTTCTTCATGCGGTCCCTAGCTGAACACTGAAGATTGAATGCAAGGTACCCCTTTTATATGGGGTACCCTTACATTCCAATTGGCTGACAAATTCAAATCAGCCAATATTATTATTTTTAGTAATGTTAGGTTTTTGGTTTTTTTGGTAATGTAGCTTTTTTATTTTTTGTATTATTTATTTTTGTAAAAAAAAAAAGTAATGTTAGGTTTATTATGAGTTTAAGCTTAGGTTTTATTTTTGTTTCATAGGTAAGTTTTTATTTATTTTAAGATTGTTAGTATATTGTAACTTTAATTTAGGTGTATTTTAATTTTGTTAAAGTTAGGGGTAGTTGGGTTTAGGGGTTGATAGTTTAACTTAGATATTTACAATTTGAGGGGATGGCGGTTTAGGGGTTAATAGCTTTATTTAGTGTTGGGGTGTGGGGGTGGCAATTTAGGGTTAATAACTTTATTTAGTGTTGCCTATGTGGGTGGGTGGTGGTTTAGGGGTTAATAGCTTTATTTAGTGTTGGTGATGTGGGGGGCGGCAGTTTAGTGGTTAATAGCTTTATTTAGTTTTGCTGATGTGGGGGGATGGCAGTTTAGGGGTTATTAGACAAGGGGTTTATGTTAGGGTGTTTTGATAACTTTCTTTTCTCCATAGACTTCAATAGGGAATGCAAAAACGCGATGGCAATTTCCAACATTTTTTCTCCATTGATCTCTATGGGGGAATACGTGCACGAGCACGCCAAGTCGGAACTTTATTTGTGTGCGCTATGCGGGTTACCGCAGCAGAACGCACGCAAAAATAAATTTTTATTGACACTTGTAATGTTGGCGCAATGGAAATAGTGTTACAGCCACATTGCGTGTGGTGCGTTCACACCGGATTTACCGCAAAACTTGTAATCTGGGCCTATGTTTTTTAACAATTTCCTTAAATAATTGAATTTTGCTTTCTTATTTAAAAGTCTTTGTTGAACTCCTAAGACACTGCTTATGGCAAGTGATTTCAAAGGTGACCATGTTATGATCACTGTTACCCAAATGTTACTTGTTTGATATTATATATGTATAGTTTGATAGCAATAAATCAAATATAGCTTTATTCCAATTGGCTCCTCTATTAATTGTGACAATTAATTGTGACAAGAAGTTATCCCTGAGAACATTTTAAAAACTTTATCTTGGGGTGGTTAAAATCTCCCATAATTAAAGCACTGTTTTTATTAGCAGCCTTTCCTATTTGCATTAGCAGTTGAGTTTCCTCCATGTCTAATGTTGGGGGGCTTGTAGCATGTTCCCAGTAATATTTTTTTAGGATTTTTTCCCCACTCCTTATTTCAACCCACAGGGTACATTATCACCTGTATCATCATAAATATCTTCCCTTATTGTAGGTTTAAGGTCAGGTTTAATATAAATGCTAATTGGGCTAGTTATGAAACATCTGTTCTTCAGTATAACCTTTGTAAAGTTTTAGGTTGTGGAATTTTGCATTCCATTATCAATGCTTGTTCTTAACGTTTTCATTTCATTTAATAATTTATAGCTGTTTATTATGCATGAGGGAAATAAAACATTTATAATCTTAAAAAAAAAAAAAAAGAGAAAAAAGGGAAAAAAAGGAAAAAAAATAAAATAAAAAAAATAATAAAAAGAAAAATGCTAATTCCTCCACTCCACTTTTATTACTCCTGTCCCTCTTAAATAAAGTATAACCCTCTAAGTTAACTGCCCAGTCATGTGAATCATCCCACCAAGTTTTATTTATACTGATAATATCATACAGGGAGTGCAGAATTATTAGGCAAGTTGTATTTTTGAGGATTAATTTTATTATTGAACAACAACCATGTTATAAATGAACTCAAAAAACTCATTAATATCAAAGCTGAATAGTTTTGGAAGTAGTTTTTAGTTTGTTTTTAGTTATAGCTATTTTAGGGGGATATCTGTGTGTGCAGGTGACTATTACTGTGCATAATTATTAGGCAACTTAACAAAAAACAAATATATACCCATTTCAATTATTTATTTTTACCAGTGAAACCAATATAACATCTCAACATTCACAAATATACATTTCTGACATTCAAAAACAAAACAAAAACAAATCAGTGACCAATTTAGCCACCTTTCTTTGCAAGGACACTCAAAAGACTGCCATCCATGGATTCTATCAGTGTTTTGATCTGTTCACCATCAACATTGCGTGCAGCAGCAACCACAGCCTCCCAGACACTGTTCAGAGAGGTGTACTGTTTTCCCTCCTTGTAAATCTCACATTTGATGATGGACCACAGGTCCTCAATGGGGTTCAGATCAGGTGAACAAGGAGGCCATGTCATTAGATTTTCTTCTTTTATACCCTTTCTTGCCAGCCACGCTGTGGAGTACTTGGACGCGTGTGATGGAGCATTGTCCTGCATGAAAATCATGTTTTTCTTGAAGGATGCAGACTTCTTCCTGTACCACTGCTTGAAGAAGGTGTCTTCCAGAAACTGGCAGTAGGACTGGGAGTTGAGCTTGACTCCATCCTCAACCCGAAAAGGCCCCACAAGCTCATCTTTGATGATACCAGCCCAAACCAGTACTCCACCTCCACCTTGCTGGCGTCTGAGTCAGACTGGAGCTCTCTGTCCTTTACCAATCCAGCCACGGGCCCATCCATCTGGCCCATCAAGACTCACTCTCATTTCATCAGTCCATAAAACCTTAGAAAAATCAGTCTTGAGATATTTCTTGGCCCAGTCTTGACGTTTCAGCTTGTGTGTCTTGTTCAGTGGTGGTCGTCTTTCAGCCTTTCTTACCTTGGCCATGTCTCTGAGTATTGCACACCTTGTGCTTTTGGGCACTCCAGTGATGTTGCAGCTCTGAAATATGGTCAAACTGGTGGCAAGTGGCATCTTGGCAGCTGCACGCTTGACTTTTCTCAGTTCATGGGCAGTTATTTTGCGCCTTGGTTTTTCCACACCCTTCTTGAGACCCTGTTGACTATTTTGAATGAAACGCTTGATTGTTCGATGATCACGCTTCAGAAGCTTTGCAATTTTAAGAGTGCTGCATCCCTCTGCAAGATACCTCACTATTTTTGACTTTTCTGAGCCTGTCAAGTCCTTCTTTTGACCCATTTTGCCAAAGGAAAGGAAGTTGCCTAATAATTATGCACACCTGATATAGGGTGTTGATGTCATTAGACCACACCCCTTCTTATTACAGAGATGCACATCACCTAATATGCTTAATTGGTAGTAGGCTTTCGAGCCTATACAGCTTGGAGTAAGACAACATGCATAAAGAGGATGATGTGGTCAAAATACTCATTTGCCTAATAATTCTGCACTCCCTGTAGTCCCCTATTTTACCTGTCATGCTTCTTGCATTTGCTGTCATACATTTAATTTTCATGTGCTTTCTGCTGCTACTCAGTGTGCTTTCCTCCAAACTTTTTAATGTGACATTTCCTAAGTGTACCTTTCTGTCATCCCTTCCATGAGATATTCTAGGTGTGACAAATTCACAGACAGATCTGTTCTATTATGCTTGGACTGACTCCCCCCTTTGCCTAGTTTAAAAGATTGTCTAAGCGTGCTACCATCCTCCCACCCAACACACCTGCACCTATGTCATTCAGGTGCATTCAGCCTTACTGTTCAAATTGTTCCCAAATCAGCCCAATGCTCTAAAAAGTCAAACCCCTCATTTTTACATCATGTTTTTAATCAGGAACTAACTGGCCTTAGCTCCTTCTGCTTTACTGGGTTAGCACATGGCACTGGTAATGTCTCCGAAAATTTTATCTTGAAGGTCTTTTCTTTAAGCTTGCTATCTAACTCCCTGAAGTCATTTTTTAGGATACTCCATCTCCTGCTGAATCCTTCATTAGTGCCAATATGAACAATGACTGCAGGATCAGACCCAGATGCCTCTAACAATCTATTAATATACTCCACAATATTATTAACACAAACCCCTGGAAGACAGCAAACTGTTCTATTTAAGGGGTCTGGGTGACAAATTTCCTACAACCAACATCTGCCTCAGGACCAGACTTGTATGCCCCTCTTCCATGACTGAAGGAATGTTCACTACAGTATGACCCACTTCCACGACTGAAGGACTGCTCACTATAGTATGCTCCTCTTCTATGACTGAAGGACTGCTCACTATAGTATTCTCCTCTTACATGACTGAAGGACTGTTTACTATACTAGGCAGAACAGCCCTCTCTGACATTGCCATCCCTGAACTGATATCCCCAACATCTTTGCTCAATCTGGTTGGGGTGTGCCAGCTCAGAACTGGCCTGTCTCTTCCGCTTACTTTTACTTTCCTTGCTAACTGTGACCCAGCTACTTCCTTGACCTGTTAGTCATCAAGTTCCGGCCCCTTCCAAAACAAATATTTACCCTTCTACAAACGACCCAAACTCCCCATAAAGAATGACACAAGACTCAGGTAATGGTGCAACTTGGCCGCAGCTCCTTTATTCAATAAATAACCTTTTAGAAAAAAACGTAAATATCTAAATAAATAACAGTGCAAATAATGCAATAACATTGTTCAAATTACACATTAAGCGGTGCTAGTTCAATATAATAGTTTTTTTATATGGCCATCATTCCACTGGACCCAACCGTGCAAGTGATTGAGTCCGTCAAAGATAATCAACATCAGTCTCTAAGGAACACCTTGCCCTTAGGGACCCCAAATAGAATTCCACCCTGTGGGAATGCAATTTTCCACCACACTAACAATTGGCCATAACCTACTGTACCTGCAAGGACTAGCACCCCCGCCAACAAACAAAATACACAGAAACAAACAAAACAGGGACGGGTGAGTGGGAGATGCTTACAATCCTTTTGTCAATAACAGACTGCTGTCTTTCCCGCCCAGACCAGCTTTAAATACCGGCCACCTGGCTCCGCCCCTAACCAATCCCCAAGGGCCTCTTCCTCCGTGTGTTCAAAGCTCCTTGCAGTGAGGCTTCGCCACCTCCAGGAGCAACTTGACCTGTTAGTCGTCAAGTTCCGGCCCCTTCCAAAACAAATATTTACCCTTCTACAAATGACCCAAACTCCCCATAAAGAATGACACATGGTGCAACTTGGCCGCAGCTCCTTTATTCAATAAATAACCTTTTAGAAAAAAATTAAATATCTTAATAAATAACAGTGCAAATAATGCAATAACATTGTTCAAATTACACATTAAGCGGTGCTAGTTCAATGTTTTTTGATATGGCTGTTATTCCACTTGACCCAACCGTGCAAGTAATTGAGCCCATCAAAGATAATCAACATCAGTCTCTAAGGAACCCCTTGCCCTTAGAGACCCCAAATAGAATTCCACCCTGTGGGAATGCAATATTCCGCCACACTAACAATTGGCCATAACCTACTGTACCTGCAAGGACTAGCACCCCCGTCAACGACTGGCCTGAACCTCAGTCCAGTCCCGCCAACCCCCCAACCTTACAAAGGGCCTCTTTGAAATCAAGGATAAACAGCTGCAGGCCAAAGTCATTGAGATGCACCCCATCCTGTAAATAAAATTCACCCTGCCCAACCTCCTCCAAGTCTGGATGATGAACGATTGCACCCCCAATCTTGCGGACAAAAGACCCCATCAGCTTATTAACTTTTTGTCTGCTAGTATCTAACCTCACAGGGTCCCAAGCCACCCTCCAAACCATCCGTGGTAAAATATCTGACCACATAATCCGCAATGTAGGGTATAACTCAACCAACCTCCAAAGATCTCTCTTAATGTGCCTCACCAAGTCCCTCTGCGGCACAAAACCCAGATCATTGCCCCCGGCGTGGACCAACAACACAGTCGGCGGTTGAAACCACCTGGAATATTCCACAACCAAAGGCAACAACCTGTCCCAACGAAGTTCCCGGGCACCAAACCATTTCACCTTACAATGAGACTGAGGCAAACCCATCTGCAAGCCATCCACCTTCACCGCAGCCTCTCTTTATGCCCAATAAATAATAGAGTGGCCGACCAACCATAACCGTTCCAAACCTAGAACACAGAAACAGGAATAAATGAAAAACACCATCAGAGCACCAACTTAGGACGGACATACAGGTGGAACCTCCCAGATCCCCACCTACGAATGCCCTTAACCACTGTCTCAGACAAACCTCTAACTGAAGCCTCAGTCGCGGCCCCGATTCTGAAAGAATGGGAACCAAAATCACCCGCAGAGAACCCCAACCCCATTAACAATTTTTTAGGGACAGCCCTAAACTGGAACTGCGACAAAGGGGAACCGTCCTGATGTACCAGCAATGATCCCCTGACTATGGGCCGAACCCCCAAATAAGCCTTCAAACAATTCCAAGGACAAACCTCCAAACCAGTTGGAAACAGGGAAACCATCCAGCCCTTACCCCCCTGGTCCGTTTTACTCCGCCTCAAAAACATTTCAACCTTGGAATCAAACAGGGACACATCCAAAAAAAAAAAACCTCCCATGGAAGACAAATTTTTACTAACCAATTCTGAAATTCTAAAAGCCCCAAAGAAGGCTAAAACAAAAGCCAATCGAAACAAACTTCAAAATCTGACAAACACACCATCGATAGAACACCATAAATACGTTGCAACAATGAGAACGTAATAGGGCACCTGCCATCAGTAAGGTGACTTCCGAAACCCTTCTTTAAACCCTTCAAAACTTGCCAGACACAAAAACTTTTGGTAAAGTCACACAAACCCAAAAGCTTAAAACGGAAAGCTAACGCAGCCAAACGCCTATCCATAATGGAAGAAGACAAAATTGAGGCCCCCCACTCCCACATCCATTCCAGCAAGGGACCAGTAAGATCATTGCTACCCTCAAGAATACCCCATGAAGCCAACATGGCTTCCCAGTCCCACCACACCCTGGAATAAGACACCCAAGTACCTGGCGCTAGCGAAGCTTTCACCAGTCCAGCAAGTCCTCCACTCCAAGCTGCCACAGGAAACTTGGGAACGGACAACCCTCCACATCTGCCTGCAGAGCAAACTCCAGAAAATGCTACCACTGAAAACAAGATAGGTAGTCTGCAATAGAATTACTTACACCTGGAATGTGTTTGGCTTTAATGCATACATTCACCCTCAAGCATTTCAGAACCAATGCAGAAAACACTCCCATATTGTCCGAATAAAAAAACCACAGACCAGTTGGCCAACCCAGCTTCCCATACAAACAAAGAAACCACTATCGGAAACAATTCTAAAAAATACCAAGTTCTTAACCAAACCCAAAGAGGACCAATCATCCGGCCACACAGCAGCGCACCAATGGCCCACAAAATAAGCCCCAAAACCACAACCATCAGCAGAATCAGTCACAAGACCAAGTTCCTCATTAGACACCCTCACCTTCTGAATCAAAGAAGAGCCAATAAACCCCAATAAAAATTCCCTCCTCACCCTCAAATAATCCTTAAGCTCCCTAGGAAGCCGAACAAAATGATGCGGCTTCACAACCCTGGCAGTAGCCAAAGACAATCTCCTGCAGAAAACCCTGCCAATCAGGATAATTCTGCAGGCAAAATTCAACTTGCCCAACAGGGATTGAAGCTCCCGGAGCATGACATTTTTTGCCAACAACGACCGGTCTATGACTGCCAAAAGATCAGAAACCTTATCACTGGGGAGCCGACATTCCATATTAACGGAATCAATGGTGATGCCCAAAAAACTGAGGGATATGTCAGGACCTTCAGATTTTTCAAGAGCTATGGGCACACCAAAATTGGAAGCTACCTGGTAACACACATCCCTTAACCGTTTACAATCTCACAACAACCCAACAAATGATGCGGCATTGGATGAACCGGCAACAAATGAAAAGCAGCCTCAATGTCAATTTTGGTCAACAAAGCAGAAGGACCAGCCTCCCTCACCAGGCTAACCGCTTGATCAAAAGAGGCATACTTGACCGAAGACAAATCCTCAGGAATACCATCATTCACCGGTTCCCCTTTGGGAAAAGACAAATGGTGGATCAACCGAAATTTTCCTGGTTCCCGTTTTGGAACAACCCAGAGAGGAGAAATCCGCAGATCAGCAATGGGAAGACCATCAAACGGACCAGCCATGCAGCCCAATGAGACCTCCTTATGGAGCTTGTCCAGCACAACCTCTGGCCACAAACGAGCTGATTTCAAATTACCGCCAAAAAAAAAAGCCCCCTTAGGAAGGAATGACAATACCAAACTGGAAGCCGTACAATAACAAAGCCACCTTCTCCCGACAAACCCGCCGCCTAGTGTACAGGGCGAGCCAAGGCTCCATCGCGCCTGACCTCACCGTAGTTACCCCCTTTGTCAGACGCGTCGTCAGCCCCGCTAGCCTTACCCTTGCGGAAACACTTAGCATAGGGATGGGAGCCCCCACACCCTGAGCATTCATGATTAAACTTGCACGTGGTTCCCTACTTGCAAAATTTGTCATTATAGGCAAAACAAAACCCATTCTTAACCATCACCGGCGACCCACTGTTAAATTGGCCACTGACTGCAGACCGAAATGTCCCGGTCGTCCCACTTCATATACGGCTTTACCAACAAACGCTGCCTAAACTGTTTATCATAAGACCACATGGCCATACCCCCATACGTCCTCTGTGCAGCCACAACCTCATCCAGGTAACAAAACAATGCCCCACCCTGATCTGGGAACCTACCAGCAAATACACTCGCATATATCACAAATGCCTGGAACCAATTGGTAAAAGTTTTAGGCAACTTTCTGTACCACTTTTTACGCTCCTCTTCCTCCTTCTTAGCAACATCCTTTTTTTGAGTCCTCAGGTATCTCAAAAGACTGCTCAAGCGGGAGAAGGGAGAACAACTCAATAAATTCCCTCATATATTTTTTCCCTCACCTCCGATGTCAAGTGCATGGCCAAGGGACCTATGGAGCAGAGGCATGACTGAGACATAGCCGTGTCAGCCACCCTCAACTCAGCCCCCCCAACTGGCTTAACGGGAGAACTAACTGATGCCTCAAGAACCCCAGACCCCTGGAGTACCGAAGGGGCACAAACAACACTAGGGGCTGAGGGAGGGGAACCATTCGCCTCGACCCTACCAAGCACAGGCACACCTACAACCTTAGGCGCAGGAACCCAGGCCCTTTCCACAGAAGCTCTAGGGGGTACCTTTCAACTTTAATAACAATTCCTTCAAACCAGCTACAACCCTACCTGCCACCGAATCATGTTCACTTCCACAATCACACCCCTCTACAACTTCCCTCCCCACACATTCAGCAACCTCGCCTCACCTGTCAAAGCCTCCGCCAATTGTTGTGCTCTCGATAGGTTGACTGGCGCGGACTGGAGCCCGCCCATGCGTCGCTCCATTGTCCGTTGTCAACTTTTGGGCATTATGGCAGCCGCCGCCCAGGCTGATCCGGCTGCTGTGGTTGATCCTGAAAAACAACAGCAAAACCTCTACCTCCCTGTCCCCCCTGTGCAGGCTAGAGACCCTAGCCGTAAAACCACCCCTCCCTCTCTTAGGAGCTCCACCTCCAGCACCACCAGACCAAGCAACGTCAGTCACCAGCTGTCTCCGCGACCTGCCCCTTGTCGCACCAGCATAGTCCCCAGGCCTACCCGGCCATTTTACCCCACCCCTACCCGTCCTAGCAGCAGCCATATATATCCTGGCCCCACTCTGAACCCTGGCCAATTCCACAACCTCGGCCGTACACCCCTGCCTCACCTGGCTTTCACCAACAGGCCGAACCTCCTGCTGCATGCTGTCATCAGGCTCCAAATGAATAGACTCCGTCCAGGAGCCATGCAGGCCAGAGAAATCGCCCTCAAGGCCGTTGCCCCGCAGAACTAGTACCTGGAAAAGAAAAACTGACATGTGAGGCACCCACACTAAAATCCTCTACCACCCTCGAAGACACAGATCCCCCAGGAGGAGCCCGGGGGCCACCAGGCATAACCCCAGAAAAAGACCTGCTAATAATACCCAGAAAACGCACCACAGAACGGCCCTGGGCACCAGAGGAAGGGAGGACATATTCCTCCTCAGATTAATTTAAATAAAGGTCAACAACCACAGCATCTAACTCAAACTCCTCCTCCTCACAAGACCCATAATCCTCATCCACAAGTCTCCTAACAGAGGCCCTACTACCATCCCCAAACTGGCTTCCCTCCAGGACCCTAGGACTAATACTACCAAACGCAGGGGGTTCAGCTACAACTACACTGTCACTAACGCCAAAAACCGGGCCAGGGGCCCATACACCCTCCCCCTCACTCCCGCTATCCTCCACCACCCACACAAAATCAACAAAAGTCCCCGGCCAGACTGTAGCTACCCTGCTGCCCAGAAGGCCCTTCCCCCACAATATCAGGCCCACACGGGCTGTGCGCCACCTTAGGACCGCCA
Organism: Bombina bombina; assembly: GCF_027579735.1. Classification (NCBI taxonomy): domain Eukaryota; kingdom Metazoa; phylum Chordata; class Amphibia; order Anura; family Bombinatoridae; genus Bombina; species Bombina bombina. The sequence continues at coordinate 937,555,694 of NC_069503.1, forward strand.
CCTTTACCCTTGGTGGACCGCCTGGAACAGGCACTCAGCTCCGGGTCACAGCTGCTCAACACCTCCACAGGAGCTACCAAAGAAGGATCTGCGTGATCTGCCACTGCCTCAGAGAACCCAGGATGAACCACCTTCTTAACGGAACCGGAGGTGCTCTTCCTGCCGCCACCCTGCCGCCTACCGCCATCAGGACTAAGCCGGACTGGAGGCCTGGAACACCTGGATGACTTCTGCCTGTTCACCATCTGCTCCTGAACTGGATCCTGACGAACTCCAAGCAAGGAACAGACCTGCGACTCCAGCCAGGTAGGTCCCCTAGACTCAGCCGCCTCCCGAAGCTGCGCCATCAAGTCCTCCACGGAAGCCATGGATGGGAGGGAAAGACACACAGTTACAGATGCTTACAATCCTTTTGTCAATAACAGACTGCTGTCTTTCCCGCCTAGACCGGCTTTAAATACCAGCCTCCCGGCTCCACCCCTAACCTTCTCCTAACCAATCCCCAAGGGCCTCTTCCTCCATGTGGTCAAAGCTCCTTGCAGCGAGGCTTCGCCACATCCAGGGGCAACTGGAGTCTCCCCATCTGAATCCTCTCCATTCCCACTGCTAGAACCATGAACAACCTACTCAGTCATATACATTTCCCTTTCAAGTGTCTGAATATCATGCAGTGTTTCAACTTGTTCCTCTAGAACTCTAATACGAGTTTCTAAAGAAACAATATGCTAACAATTTCCACAGACATATGATCACTGAAGTGGCTGCTCCAGTGATGCAAACATATAAGACACTACTATAAAGAATAATATGCACAGATACTTATATAACAATCCAGTATAAAACCTTTAAAAACTTACTTAGAAGCTCCCAATTTAGCTCTGTTAAAAAGGTAGCTAGAACACCCACTGCAAGTGGGAAAAACAGACACTCCCCCCTCCCCCTTCCTCTGCATATGAAAATACTCTTTACACTAACAGAAGCAAGCTGGAGTAGGTATACGTTGGAATTCTCCTAAAACTTTGAGGCTTAGTTAGGAGTATGAAAATCAGAGCAATGTTATTATTATTATTATTATTATTATTATCGGTTATTTGTAGAGCGCCAACAGATTCCGCAGCGCTATTAACAAAGGCGGAGTACAAAAAAAACAAAAAAACAAAAAACAAAACAGTTATAGGGATCAAATGGGTAGAGGGCCCTGCCAAGAGTTGCACTGTTGTAGTCAGCTCTTGAGAAGGTGATCAACAAACAGCTGGACTCTTAAGCTTACATGCTAGGGGGGATCACGGGATAGCAATGGAGGAGAGGAACTGGTATAAAGTAAGGTTAGCGTAGGTTGTATGCATCCCTGAACAGTAGAGTCTTTAGGGAGCACTTGAAGCTTTTAAAACTAGAAGAGAGTCTTGTGGAGCGAGGCAGAGAGTTCCACAAGATGGGAGCCAGTCTGGAGAAGTCCTGTAAACGGGAGTGTGATGAGGTGACAAGAGAGGAGGAGAGTAGGAGGTCTTGAGCAGAGCGAAGGGGACGGGAAGGAGAGTATCTGGAGACAAGATCAGAGATATAGGGGGGAGCAGTGCAGTTGAGGGCTTTGTATGTCAGAGTGAGAATTTTGTGTTTGATCCTAGAGGCAAGAGGAAGCCAGTGAAGAGATTGGCAGAGAGGTGCAGCAGATGAAGAGCGACTTGTAAGGAAGATGAGTCTGGCAGAGGCATTCATTAGGGATTGTAAAGGAGCTAGGCGGTAGGTGGGGAGACCAGAGAGGACAGAGTTGCAGTAATCAAGGCGGGAGAGGATGAGAGAGTGGATTAAAATCTTAGTTGTGTCTTGTGTAAGGAAGTGTCTAATTTTAGAGATGTTTTTAAGGTGGAAGCGGCAGGCTTTAGCCAAAGTCTGAATGTGAGGAGTGAAAGAAAGATCTGAGTCAAATGTGACCCCGAGACATCGGGCATGCGGGGTAGGGGTAATGATGGAGTTGTCGACAGTTATAGAGAGATTGGGGGTGGAGAGTTTTGAAGAAGGGGGGAAAATAAGGAGCTCAGTTTTGGAGAGATTTAGCTTGAGGTAGTGAGAGGACATCCAGTTGGAGATGTGAGAAAGACAGTTAGTGACACGGGTTAGCAAGGAAGAAGAAAGTTCTGGTGCAGAGAAGTAGATTTGGGTGTCGTCGGCATACAAATGATATTGTAAACCATGGGACTTTATTAGGGAACCTAGTGATGACGTGTAGATTGAGAAGAGAAGGGGACCGAGAACAGAGCCTTGCGGTACTCCGACAGAAAGTGGTGACGGGGCAGAGGAGGCCCCAGAGAAGGCTACACTAAAGGTACGGTTTGACAGGTAGGAAGAGAGCCACGAGAGGGCTGTGTCACATATGCCGAAGGATTGGAGGGTTTGGAGCAAGAGAGGGTGGTCAACAGTGTCAAAGGCTGCGGACAGATCAAGGAGAATAAGCAGAGAGAAGTGGCCTTTTGATTTTGCTGTAAGTAGGTCATTGGTAACCTTAACAATTGCTGTTTCTGTGGAGTGATGGGGACGAAATCCAGATTGCAATGGGTCAAGAAGGGAGTTTATTGTAAGGAAATGGGAAAGGCGTGCATAAGCTAGTTTTTCGAGAAGCTTTGATACAAGAGGGAGGAGGGAAATAGGGCGGTAATTGGATGGGGAGGTAGGATCAAGGGAAGGTTTTTTGAGGATAGGTGTGACCAGTGCATGTTTCAGCGATGAGGGAAATATACCGGTGCTGAAGGAGAGGTTGAAAGTGTGTGTGAGTATAGGGGTAAGGGTGGCAGAGAGGGAGGGGAGTAACTGTGAGGGGATAGGGTCAAGGGGACAGGTAGTGAGGTGAGAGCACAGTATAAGTGCCGAAACTTCTTCCTCAGTAACAGGGGAGAATGAGCTAAGTTTAAGGTTATGTGGGTTGTGGTTGATTGAGAGCATTTGAGGGGGTGAGGGAATGGAATTATGTTGAGAGCTGATTTCATTTCTGATGGAGTTGATTTTGTTATTGAAGTGGTTGGCAAAGTCTTGAGCTGACAGAGAAGTTGTATTAGGAGGTGGGGGAGGGCGGAGAAGAGTATTGAAAGTGGAGAACAAACGTTTTGGGTTTGAAGAAAGATTAGAGATAAGAGTAGAGAAGTAGTGTTGCTTATGGAAATTAAGGGCAGAGTAGTAGGAGTTCAAGATAAATTTGTAGTGTTGAAAATCAGCTGAACTCCTAGATTTTCTCCAGTGCCGCTCAGCAGTACGGGAACATCTGCGTAGGTATCGTGTCAGTGGAGTATGCCAGGGCTGAGGATGAGTGTTTGATTTCCGAGCTATGGTAAGAGGGGCGAGATTGTCAAGGACGGATGTAAGGGTGGAATTATAGTGGCAGATAGATTGGTCAGATAGATTGGTAAATGTTATTTAAAAATAAGCAAAACTATACATTTTTAAGATGAAAAAAACCCCTGTATGGGCTATATAAATGGATCATCTACAAAACATTTCTGCAAAGAAAAATTGAGTGTATAATATCCCTTTAAGTATGGAATGGTAGCAGTTTTAAAAAAGGGGTAATTTAATTATTGTTCCATATAAAATACTGATTAACAATCGGATACAAATATTAGTCGCTTAAGTCGCTTAAGCTTAACATACAAAGTCTAAGATATATATGCCATAAAATAAAAACAAAAGACAAATCCTATAATATAAAAGGCCAAGTGTGTTTGTCCAAAGCTGTCTTGCGCAGTAGAGACAGCACAAGGACAAACACACCTGGCCTTAGAGTCCTGATCTGCTGCGGCATGGTGAAGGTGGGCGGAAGTGGGCGTGGCCGGGCGAGAGTTGGGGCGTGGCCAGGCACTGTTGCACGAGAGAGAGAGAGAGAGAGAGAGAGAGAGAGAGAGAGAGAGGAGAAAGAGATAGAAAGAGAGGGGGATAGAGCAAAATTGATGAGAAAGAGCTAAAAAGAGGGTAAGAGAGAGCAAAAGAGAGGGGAAAGAGCAAAAAAGAGGGGAGAGAGAGCAAAATAGAGGGGGAAAAGCAAAATAGAGGGGAGAGAGAGCAAAAGAGAGGGGGAGAGAAAGAGCAATAAAGAGGGGGAAAGAGAGAGAGCAAAAGAGAGGGGAAGAGAGAGAGCAAAAGAGAGGGGAAGAGAGAGAGCAAAAGAGAGGGGAAGAGAGAGAGCAAAAGAAGAGAGGGGGAGAGAGAGCAAAAGAAGAGAGGGGGAGAGAGAGCAATAGAGGGGGAGAGGGGAGAGAGAGAGGGGGGGAGAGAGAGCAAAAGAGAGGGGGGAGAGAGCGCAAAAGAGAGGGGGAAAGAGAGAACGCAAAAGAGAGAGGGGAGAGAGAGAGCGCAAAAGAGAGGGGGAGAGAGAGCGCAAAAGAGAGGGGGAGAGAGAGCGCAAAAGAGAGGGGGGAGAGAGAGAGCAAAAGAGAAGGGGGAGAGACAGTCCAAAAGAGAGGGGGAGAGAGAGAGCGCAAAAGAGAGGGGGAGAGAGAGAGCGCAGAAAACAGGGGGAGAGAACGCAAAAGACAGAGGGGAGAGAGATAGCGCAAAAGAGAGGGGGAGAGAGAGAATGCAAAAGAGAGGGGGGAGAGAGAGAGCAAAAGAGAGGGGGGAGAGTCCAAAAGAGAGGGGGAGAGAGAGAGCACAAAAGAGAGGGGGAGAGAGAGAGCGCAGAAAACAGGGGGAGAGAGGTGGAGAGAGCGCAAAAGAGAGAGGGGAGAGAGATAGCGCAAAAGAGAGGGGGAGAGAGAGAGCAAAAGAGAGGGGGGAGAGAGAGTGAAAAAGAGAGGGGGAGAGAGAGAGCGCAAAAGAGAGGGGGAGAGAGAGAGCGCAGAAAACAGGGGGAGAGAGTGCAAAAAGAGAGGGGGAGAGAGAGAGTGCAAAAGAGAGAGGGAGAGAGCGAAAAGAGAGGGGGAGAGAGAGCAAAAGAGAGGGTGTGGAGAGGGAGCAAAAGAGAGGGGGTGGAGAGGGAGCATAAGAGAGGTGGAGCGAGAGAGCGCAAAAGAGAGGGGGAGAGAGCGCAAAAGAGAGGAGGAGAGACAGAGCAAAAGAGAGGGGGAGGGAGAGAGAGCAAGGGGTGGGACCAATGTACTGCAAAAAATGGCCTGTGTGGGGGACTTCCGGCCTGCGGCCATCTTACCAGTCGCACTGAGCTTCAGCTCTTGAAGTTCTCTTCACTATCTTTCAATTCGACACAGTAGTTTTGGTAATACCCTGCTTAAAACAGTGGAGAAACTTGTCTGAAGGTGACTGGATCTGGGATATAAGGCTTTAGATTGTGTCACGGTTTAAATGCCCTCAGTACCGGACGTTTCCCTTTGAGGCCTTCCCTTATAACTGAAGCCTCAGTTCTGACCCCATAAAACTGTGTCTGAGTGCGCAGTTATTGTTCTGAAAAGCATTCTATCTTTACCAAACAAGTGCGGCCAATCGCGCTAAGACCTACTAAACCTCTAAGCCTTATACTGGGAATACATTTTTAGGCCACCAGAATGGAGCGAGAATCTGCTTTACTGTTGGAAGAGATCTATGTCATTATCTTGAAGCATTTTACCCTACTTGAGAGGCAAATGGTGGCGGCCTGGAAATATGAAACCAGAGGTGAATCACCCGTAGAGGACCCTGAGCTAGTAAATGGGGACCAGATGCAAGATCTCTTACCCTCAGATCAGCCAGAGACTTTTCCGTTGCCTGCTATTCAGCATGGGAAGAACTCAGTTGAAGCCCACAGCTGACAAGCGTTGATATGTCTCCGGTTGTGACTGCCCTGTATGGCTCAACTGGGATCGGGCCTGCGAAAGATGCTATCTTGATCTCTAAAGAGCAGACATTGGGGAAAAAAACAGAGAGAGAGGGCCATATACTCACCGCTACTCCCCATAGAGACATGCCACCACGCTCCAGTGTCGCCTCTCTACTAGGTATCAGCCACCTTATTTCCGGGAACGGAACTAGGGAAAACATCGACACCACGCTGATCGGGGAAATTAACAGGGTGCGAGGGCCGCACCAGAGAGACACTTTCGTTATACCCATCAGCGTGGTCCTGCTGACACTAAGAGTGGGCTTCTTACAGGCATCTGCATATTTTCGGGTTGGAGTTGGGAGTAATGACGGCCCAATTGGGCATATTTATTACACAAATCAGGACTAGTTGCAATATTCTGACTATGGCCTCTGCGCCCAAGGAATTGGGTAGATTCAGCTTCCCATTACTATACCTAGTGGAGTTAAATAACTGGTCCTAGTGCTTGATCCGATGTTTTACTGTTAAGTATGAAAGTTTGTTTATCAACAGGACTGTTTCTGTTAATACTAGCTTAATAGCTGTTTATTATGTCTAAGTTCTATTTGTTTTTATTGTCTGTATAAATTCTGCTTCATATGTGTATAGTTTACATAAGTCTACAGCTTTGATGATCAGCAGTACGGCACCTCAATGACAGCATCATGCTTATACTAAATGCACTCTATCTTATTGCAATTGTATTTAAACACCACGTAGTACTAGAGAAAAGAGGGGGCCTAAACGTCATGATCCTTTTAATATTAGGAGTGCCTAACCTGATTTAGAGGTAGTTTAACCAAAAATGCTTAATTATTTTGTGACTGTCTGTATTTCTTGGATGGAAAATTGCCCTAGATGATAAAAGTCTAGTCAGTGGGGTAGTGTTGAGCTTAACTGTTTCAGGTAATCTCCAGTTGGCCGCAAAAACTCCCCACTAAGGTATCTTGTTGGATTACTATATTCATGAAACAGTTTACTTTCAGTGCTGTGAGATTAACTGATGTCCAGCAATATAGCTGACCTAATATTTCCACCACACTCAGGCCCTATACTTTTAGCTTATTATAATGCACTTCCACGAGCACAGGGATTTGTGTTATAGCATTAGAATGGCTATCCATCCTCTTATTAGCGTTACATTAGGTGATACAGTCCATATTTAATCTGTATACTGGGTCCAGGTTCTCCAGATGCTCTCAAAATAAGATATCTGCGGGGGTGGAGCCAGCAGCAGTTGGAGTCAGACGCATATCTCTTAGGCTCCTTGTTTGGGGCCAAACTACATATATATTAAAGGCAAAAAATAAAAAAGAATAAACTTTTCTAGCATGGCAATGCCAAACGACTAACTCCTGTTTCAGGAGCACTTTGAAAAGAATAACTAGCCTATATTATTGGAGCTTTAAGGAGATAGGGCTTTAGCATCTTAGACCGTTGGATGTGGGACCTTACAACCACTACAGCCGACTTTCTTCAGCTAAATCTACAACTCTATAACAGCTGAACATGGATGAGATGCAGGTGCTCCTCACTAAAATTATGCTGCAAATGCAAAACAATTTTCTTGAGCTGGTGTCCATAATTAGAGCACCACGTGTCGGGGGAGAAGATGCAGTAACTAAGATGGCGGAAAGCAGAGCCGAGTCCCTGCAGGCGCCGACTACACAAGCCGAGCTCCTATCGGGTGGCAAAGAGGAGGCTCATCAGTTACCACTTGGAAAAGATGATCTGATCTTAAAGGCTACGCTACCCAAGAGGGGTCCCAGTAGCGCTCACTCTGCAAGTAATGACTACAAGTTCACACAGCGATGTGGCCCTTACATGGATTTTTATCTATCGGATGTCTGCATTAGCGAGGTCGCCCATCTGAGCCACGACTCCGCATATGAAGGAGTAACTGCCGACGAATCCCGGTTGCTGATTACGGAGGGAGATCATCGAGAATCCCTAAAGGACTGTATGGGTCTGCACTACCTGTCTGGTCATTGTGACCTAGCACCACAGCTATCCAGAGAGATCTACACACCAAGCGGGCCAGAACTACTCCCTCTGCCATTGCGAAAGTGTCCTGAGATGGCCCCCCTGGGTACAATGACTTTGCGGTACTCAAGTGGAGTGTGTGCAGCATGGATTGCAAGCGGGTCAGATGTGTGGCCCAAACAGGAGAAGTCACAAGGCCTTTGCAATAAATGCAGTATAGGATGAGTGGGAGAATTTGATTACTCTGTTTCCCTTATATACATGATTCTTAAAGACTGATTTTTGTTTAACGTTTTCTACTCCAATTTTTTATTCTATGTCTCCGACAACCAGTACACATTGATAATAGGTGAACCCTCTCTGTCACACTGTTCAATTTGCTGAATCCGCTATAGGAAAATTAGCATTCCCTGCACGCATTAGATTATTAGTTTAAAAAGTTCAATTATTATATCACTATTGCCTCAATTAATGGAACGATTCATATGGTACATATTTTTGCTGTTAATGCTTAAGAAGGTGTGCTATGTTTTTGTTTTTTAACTCCATTGTATCTTGGCTGGAACTATGTAAAGACTAGATATAGTAGAGACTCATAATTCTATATAATTTACTAGTTGGTCATTACTGCTTCTCCTTACTATTTACTCGCAGCCCCATAGGCTTGTTTTATGTTAAGTTATCAGAGTTAGTTTTACTAATATACTTTGTACATTGCATACTCCCTTAGCAGAAACAACATACTCCTCCCCAGGTTTAAGGGTGTAAAATTTATATTTAATCCCTAGTTAACTTTAAGACATGAGTTTACTAATTAATACTACCATCTACTTTCAATATTTGTCTGCATACCACACAGGTGATTTTGTTATCGCATAGCTGGAGTACTATGACTCTCCTATATAAAGGGGCTTCTAGCTGATCTATACATTTTTCTTACTTTTTAGTCCCTATTGTGAATTTTCTTATTCATTTACATAGCTGATAGTGGCTAGGTGGGTATCTCCCACTATGACTGATTATTTTGCCCATAAGCTAATCTTGGCTATTCGCTAATATTATGGAGCTGCGGCACAAATAATTATAACTCACAACTTCATAGTTTCAGCTGATTCATGTGCATAGCATGCTTAATGTTATTGTTATGGCTTTTATGCTATTCTTTTGTAAGCCATACATACATGAGTTACCCTAGATCATCTTAAATGTATAACTAAGATAGATGTTCTCTTTAACCTGGGATATAAGTTATTATTGTTATGTATGTGGTTCATTTTAACTTAATTACTTTAATATGCCCAATGCACAATTTAAGTTTGTACAGCCCAGTTGGCGTATTTTAGGTTAGCCCGATGTGGCATGTGGCACCAGTCTTTCATTCCTAGTTTGATATGTGCGCTATTATCCTGCAAATTGGGGTTCCTAAGCTAGACAGGATTACTCCTATATAAGGATTTTTTTGCTAATGATGACCCGAGCTTTGTGTTATATAATTCTGCCTCCACATACTCCTCATAATCTTTATGGCCCATGACATCTATGGTTCTTGTGCATCGCCTATAGGTTTACTATTACTTATAACATAAATACTTCAAATATCCTTCTACGCGCCTTGACACTGTGCCAGGTTTATGCAAATGTGCCCTACTAGGGGAAAATCTCAACTTTTGTTAAATCACTTATATTATATGAGATATCTGTAAAGTTATTTTTAAGTACCACCTTGCCACTAACATGTACATATCTCTCAGAGTCTCTCTCTTTTGTGGTATATTCATCTGTATCAAATCTAAACAAGGTATTAGCTGTTAGCTGCGATATGGACACTTGCAATTATTTCTTTTTGTCACATGCTATACGCAAGCCTATATACACATTTTGTCTGCATTTTTTTATAAGCTCATCTGGACCTACCCTCAGAGAGGTTGTATAGTTCTCATGAATATGCAATGAGGATTTCCCTGCTACCTACTCTAACTTAAGTTGTGTAAACTATACCCAAGCCAGAGCTTTTTGTATAGGTGCTACTGGACTATACCTTGCTCTATTTATGACTCTACCTTTTCCCTGCATATGGGGAAACTCTCCTATTGAACTATTAATACATGTTTAAGCTTACTAGACCTAGTTTAAATGCTCAGCCCCCAATACTCAATAATGGAGCAGCCTAGGTTATACACACATAAACCTAGAGACCTTTATTAGGTCTCGGCTCTAGGATATTCACGAAACACAACTGATAGTAGCCTGGGAGGTATGTTAGCCTCAATACATCTTATGGCTCCGCCCTCCACTCCCCCCCTATATTAAGAGCGGTGCTTACCCGCTGAATATCCCCTCCCCCTACTATATATATACTATTTCACTCCTGGAAGCTCCTAAAGAGCTGTCTACCTGACCAGTAGCTATCTATTTCTCTTTTTTTACAATTCTGGTCCATTGGGCCTAAACTTGTGTCCTCATCTGGTCAGCCACGTATGCTACTTTATTAAAAAATCGAGGTTTCATTTGCCTATTACTAATGCTTTTTATAAATGTCAAAGTATTTTGTTTAAGTTTGTTTGTATCCCTTTTTTTTTTTTTTTTCTAAGAGATGCGTTATATTCTATGTTTGACATGCAAAACCTCAATAAAAAATATTTACAAAAAAAAAATAAGATATCTGCACTTTCACATATAATCCTGTCACTTCCCTAAACCCTCCCTATTATTGGCTGATGTATATTCCTGATGGTCCAAGAGAGGTCATTGTTTATCATTTTGGGAGTTCATACTATATAATTATCAAAATCTAGGAAGGTGATACTTATTTTCTCACGCAAAGACAAATTTAGGTTGATTCCTGTTATATTTCATTGCCAACATGTGCTATATTACAAGCCTTTTGAACATGCATTTTATGATGATATGTAGAATAATGACTTTTTTTTTGTTGGCTACCATATGTTTTATGGTGGCTGTATTTATGGCGTGCTTGTACTGTATTTATTTTTCAACCTTAATAAAAATTATTTAAAAAAAAAAAATGGGCTGTGTGAACGGGCGTTAGGACTAGTATAAAATAATAAAAAACGCAAGTGAAAAACAATAAGTGTGTGTCCTTGAAAAAATATATATCCTTAAAATAAGTCTGTAATAATAAGTGTATTTCCTTTCAAAAGGTGTATAAGTGTGTCCTTGCATGGAAAAAAGAATTGAGAACTTAAGGGGCACTGTACTATAAATATTGTTTCCTTGCATTCCTTCATATTTATTTTTGTATTTGAGATAGCTGGTTTTGCCCATTTTAACCATCACCTATTTCTCTCAAGGATGTGCGTATTTAAATGGACAGGCCTCGCAAAAAGAGCAGACCTGTTATCTCTTTTTTGTACACAGAGTCTAATAGGCAATGTACTAAAATGCTTATTAAGGCTGGGGGAATTCAATGGGCAAGAAAAGCTATTTCAGATACAAAAATATCCTTCTTTTTATCACCCCCTTCCCACTGGGAGGTTAATTTACGCTGTTATCTCCTGTTTACACAGCTTTTACACAGAACATACAAACACTCATAATTTAGTATTGGTGACAGTTTGTTGACAGCCAAAAGCAGCTATTTTCCAATGACAAAATAGAGGTAAATGAGCTATTTGCAAACATTTTAATACACTCCAGAAAGTAAATCAGATCATTGGGAACACATTAAAGGCTAGATTACAAGTGGCACACTATTGTTAGCGCGGGACTCTATAAGCAATATCGCAACTGCGCTAAATAACGTGCACATTACAAGCTGAGAGTAAACAGTTGGGCTTGAGCACAAACAAAATGTAAGGGTTAAAAAAATAAATCACAAAACACAACATAACCACATTTAAATACACTCATATGTACACTTTCTGATAAAAAATATTTCATATAAATAATTAGTGCGCACTTGGAATCTGGCCCAAAATAGGAGGAATTTTCCCTTTAGAAGCAGCAAAGGCAATACACATGTTGCCCTCTGACATATTTGAGAGTGGAATGATTACATATATATATATATATATACATAGTATACAACAGAAGTAAGTACAACCCAGTGCAATATCACTTAAATGTCAAATGATTCAAAATTTTATAACCTAACAGTAACTGCATTGTATCTAAGTTTTACAGTATGTAAAATTAAAACTAACAGTTTAGATTTACTATATTTAAAATACCGGCCCCAAAGCAGGAAATCATTGCAACAAAAGTCAGTGCACCTTTCATTACTGAGATTCAAATCTTTTATTTTTTTCAATACTTTCCTTCTTGGCATGGAGGAAACCAGTGTCGTACAAATTTCTGGAGAGATGTTCTGCCCTTCTTCAGAGATAATTTTTTTCAGCTGCTCTTTGCTGGAGGGGTTGTGTTGCTCTACCATTCTCTTTAAAATACCCCAAAGGTGTTCTACTGGATTTAAGTCAGGTGACATACTTGGCCAGGTCATAGTTTCAACTTGTTTCTCCTTTAGAAATTCCTTTGTGATTTTGGCAGTGTGCTTTGGATCGTTATCATGCTGAAATATTCGTCCTCTGCCAAACTTCTAGAGACTGGGAGTCATCTTGTCAGCCAGTATTTTGGTATATTTCAGGCATTCATGGTGCTATCTATAAATGTCATCTCCCCAACACCTTTTGCAGTCATGCAGCCCCATATCGTCCCACCAGGTTCACACCAAACATGCTGCACCCCATCTGAGCTGAAAATTTTTATCTTGGTCTTGGCCATTTTAGCAAATAATGCGCTCCCAGTATTCATCAGTCTTTTTATGTTGTTTAGCAAAGTTTAATCTTGAAGTTTTGTGCCGAAGACCAAGCAAGAGTTTTTCCTTGGATGGTGTCCATAGAAGTTGACATTATGCAATGTCCTTAGCAATGTTTGAGCTGTCACAGAAACTCCAATTTCTATCGATAATCCCTGAGCCAAATCTGAAGCACTTGCCTTGATGCAAATCTGAAGCACTTGCCTGTTTTCAGAGCTAGATTGTGCAAGTAGCGCACTGTTGTTGGCGTCATTTTAGGAGGACAGCCACTGATTTTTTGACACTGTGTATCGATCCATACCTCCTGATTACTGCTGTAACTGAGTTTTGACTGATGTTTAGTTGGTGTCAAATCTTCCTGTATCCTTCTCCATCTTTGTGAAGTCTCACAATCAGATTTTTCAATTCCTTTGGCAATTCTTTTCCATGTGGAGACATGATGCAAACTTCCAGATAGACACAGCCCATTGGTCAAAAATTAGACTGCTCTGGTAACTATGTTCATGCAATTAGGCTAACTGGAAATCATAGGTGTACTCAATTTTGTTTCAGTAATCTAACTTGTGTATCAGTGACCACAGGTGTATTCACTTTTGTTGCATTAAGTTTCTACTTTGGGGCCTGTATTTTCAAAATAATCTTTCTAAAGTATTTGATTTTGATTGCTTATAATAGGAAATACTCTACTTGTCAACTTAGAAATAAAACAATTATTGAGAGGTGATACAATGTTGAATAATTTGATATTTAAGTGATATTGCCCAGGGGTGTACTCACTTCTGTTGTATACTGTATATATATATATATATATATATATATATATATATATATATATATATATATATATATATATACACACACACACACACAGAGAAGCACACATATATATATTATTGTTTCTGTGTTTTTGGCACCTGTATATCCATATACTCTCTAATCTCTCTACCTGAAGCTTAGATAAGTAACACAGTTGCCGGGCACCACTCAAACCTTATGCGCTTTGAAGTTGAAACACTGACGAAGAAGTGTTTCAACTTTGAAACGCGTAAGGTTTGAGTGGTGCCCAGCGGCGATTATATCGATTATATGATCTAATCCCTGTTTACTCTTCAAGCTGTCCTACTGTTTACCGGAAACGGGTAAAAAAAACTTGGCAGTAAACTAAGCATTCCATCAGTACAAACCTTCAGCTATACCTCATATTAATGAGGGTAATACATGTGAGTGCAATAATATATTTTAATCTGTTTTTGTAAAAATAAAAGCAGTATACACTATGTTGGCTTCATCTTGTTTCTATATCTGAGGAAAATATTGCATTGAGCTCTGGCTAACTATATAGATGACACACAGACTACTGGATTGAAATCACAGGGTGGCAAAAGAGACCTCTCCTATATACTGTGATCAACTTACCTCATAGGATTGAGTTTCTATCATGTGAGTATTCTGTGAAAATTTAGCCTGCAACTTGATACCTACAAACAATTTATGTATCTCAATGGGACATTAAAGGGACAGTCAATGCAAAAAAAAATATTGTTATAAAAGATAGATAATCCATTTATTAGCCATTCCCATGTTTTGCACAGAAAACATGGTTATATTAATATACTTTTTACCTCTGTGATTACCTTGTATCTAAGCATCTTCTGACTGCCCCCTGATCACATGACTTTATCTATTGACTTGAATTTAAGCCAATTAGTGCTGAGTTGTTAGAATCCATGGGGGCGTAAGCTCAATGTTATCTATATGGCTTACATTAACTAGCACTCCCCTCTTGTGAAAATCTAATAAAAAAACATGATCAAGGGGCTGTCTTTAGTGACTTAGAAACAGACAGAAATTTAGAGGCTTAAAGGTTATAAAGTATATTAACATAACCATGTTTTTTTTTTTTGCAAAGCTAGGGAATGGGTATTAAAGACATTATCTATATTTTTAAACAATAACAATTTTTGTGTTGACGGTCCCTTTAATGTTGGATACTTTGTTTTAGATATATATCCGTATCTTTGAAAATGTCTATCGGCTAGATTTAGAGTTTTGTCGGTAACGACCCACGTAGCTAACGCTGGCTTTTTTCTGGCCGCACCTTTAAAATAACTCTGGTATTGAGAGTCCACAGAATGGCTGCGTTAGGCTCCAAAAAAGGAGCGTAGAGCATATTTAACGCCACTGCAACTCTCAATACCAGAGTTGCTTACGGACGCGGCCAGCCTCAAAAACGTGCTTGTGCACGATTCCCCCATAGGAAACAATGGGGCTGTTTCAGCTGAAAAAAAACCTAACACCTGCAAAAAAGCCGCGTTCAGCTCCTAACGCAGCCCCATTGTTTGCTATGGGGAAACACTTCCTACGTCTGCACCTAACACTCTAACATGTACCCCGAGTCTAAACACCCCTAACCTTACACTTATTAACCCCTATTCTGCCGCCCCCGCTATCGCTGACCCCTGTATATTATTTTTAACCCCTAATCTGCCGCTCCGTAAACCGCCACTACTTACATTATCCCTATGTACCCCTAATCTGCTGCCCCTAACACCGCCGACCCCTATATTATATTTATTAACCCCTAATCTGCCCCCCACAACGTCGCCTCCACCTGCCTACACTTATTAACCCCTAATCTGCCGAGCGGACCTGAGCGCTACTATAATAAAGTTATTAACCCCTAATCCGCCTCACTAACCCTATAATAAATAGTATTAACCCCTAATCTGCCCTCCCTAACATCGCCGACACCTAACTTCAATTATTAACCCCTAATCTGCCGACTGGAGCTCACCGCTATTCTAATAAATGGATTAACCCCTAAAGCTAAATCTAACCCTAACACTAACACCCCCCTAAATTAAATATAATTTAAATCTAACGAAATTAATTAACTCTTATTAAATAAATTATTCCTATTTAAAGATAAATACTTACCTGTAAAATAAATCCTAATATAGCTACAATATAAATTATAATTATATTATAGCTATTTTAGGATTAATATTTATTTTACAGGTAACTTTGTAATTATTTTAACCAGGTACAATAGCTATTAAATAGTTAAGAACTATTTAATAGCTTAAATAGTTAAAATAATTACAAATTTACCTGTAAAATAAATCCTAACCTAAGTTACAATTAAACCTAACACTACACTATCAATAAATTAATTAAATAAAATACCTATAATTATCTACAATTAAACCTAACACTACACTATCAATAAATAAATTAAATACAATATCTACAAATAAATACAATGAAATAAACTAACTAAAGTACAAAAAATAAAAAAGAACTAAGTTACAAAAAATAAAAAAATATTTACAAACATTAGAAATATATTACAACAATTTTAAACTAATTACACCTACTCTAAGCCCCCTAATAAAATAACAAAGCCCCCCAAAATAAAAAAATGCCCTACCCTATTCTAAATTACTAAAGTTCAAAGCTCTTTTACCTTACCAGCCCTGAACAGGGCCCTTTGCGGGGCATGCCCCAAGAAGTTCAGCTCTTTTGTCTGTAAAAAAAAACATACAATACCCCCCCCCAACATTACAACCCACCACCCACATACCCCTAATCTAACCCAAACCCCCCTTAAATAAACCTAACACTAAGCCCCTGAAGATCTCCCTACCTTGAGTCGTCTTCACCCAGCCGAGCCAAATTCTTCATCCAAGCGGAGCAAGAAGAGGTCCTCCATCCGGTAGAAGTCTTCATCCAAGCGGGGCAGAAGAGGTCTTCCATCCGATTGAAGTCTTCATCCAAGAGGCATCTTCTATCGTCATCCATCCGGAGTGGAGCGGCAGCATCCTGAAGACCTCCGACGCGGAACATCCATCCTGGCCGACGACTGAACGACGAATGACGGTTCCTTTAAATGACGTCATCCAAGATGGCGTCCCTCGAATTCCGATTGGCTGATAGGATTCTATCAGCCAATCGGAATTAAGGTAGGAAAAATCTGATTGGCTGATTGAAACAGCCAATCAGATTGAGCTCGCATTCTATTGGCTGATCGGAACAGCCAATAGAATGCGAGCTCAATCTGATTGGCTGATTGGATCAGCCAATCGGATTGAACTTGATTCTGATTGGCTGATTCCATCAGCCAATCAGAATATTCCTACCTTAATTCCGATTGGCTGATAGAATACTATCAGCCAATCGGAATTCGAGGGACGCCATCTTGGATGATGTCATTTAAAGGAACCGTCATTCGTCATTCAGTCGTCGGCCAGGATGGATGTTCCGCATCGGAGGTCTTCAGGATGCTGCCGCTCCACTCCGGATGGATGACGATAGAAGATGCCTCTTGGATGAAGACTTCAATCGGATGGAAGACCTCTTCTGCCCCGCTTGGATGAAGACTTCTACCGGATGGAGGACCTCTTCTTGCTCCGCTTGGATGAAGAATTTGGCTCGGCTGGGTGAAGACGACTCAAGGTAGGGAGATCTTCAGGGGCTTAGTGTTAGGTTTATTTAAGGGGGGTTTGGGTTAGATTAGGGGTATGTGGGTGGTGGGTTGTAATGTTGGGGGGGGTATTGTATGTTTTTTTTTACAGGCAAAAGAGCTGAACTTCTTGGGGCATGCCCCGCAAAGGGCCCTGTTCAGGGCTGGTAAGGTAAAAGAGCTTTGAACTTTAGTAATTTAGAATAGGGTAGGGCATTTTTTTATTTTGGGGGGCTTTGTTATTTTATTAGGGGGCTTAGAGTAGGTGTAATTAGTTTAAAATTGTTGTAATATATTTCTAATGTTTGTAAATATTTTTTTATTTTTTGTAACTTAGTTCTTTTTTATTTTTTGTACTTTAGTTAGTTTATTTCATTGTATTTATTTGTAGGAATTGTATTTAATTTATTTATTGATAGTGTAGTGTTAGGTTTAATTGTAGATAATTATAGGTATTTTATTTAATTAATTTATTGATAGTGTAGTGTTAGGTTTAATTGTAACTCAGGTTAGGATTTATTTTACAGGTATATTTGTAATTATTTTAACTATTTTAGCTATTAAATAGTTCTTAACTATTTAATAGCTATTGTACCTGGTTAAAATAATTACAAAGTTACCTGTAAAATAAATATTAATCCTAAAATAGCTATAATATAATTATAATTTATATTGTAGCTATATTAGGGTTTATTTTACAGGTAAGTATTTATCTTTAAATAGGAATAATTTATTTAATAAGAGTTAATTAATTTCGTTAGATTAAAATTATATTTAATTTAGGGGGGTGTTAGTGTTAGGGTTAGACTTAGCTTTAGGGGTTAATCCATTTATTAGAATAGCGGTGAGCTCCAGTCGGCAGATTAGGGGTTAATAATTGAAGTTAGGTGTTGGCGATGTTAGGGAGGGCAGATTAGGGGTTAATACTATTTATTATAGGGTTAGTGAGGCGGATAAGGGGTTAATAACTTTATTATAGTAGCGCTTAGGTCCGCTCGGCAGATTAGGGGTTAATAAGTGTAGGCAGGTGGAGGCGACGTTGAGGGGGGCAGATTAGGGGTTAATAAATATAATATAGGGGTCGGCGGTGTTAGGGGCAGCAGATTAGGGGTACATAGCTATAATGTAGGTGGCGGCTCTTTGCGGTCGGCAGATTAGGGGTAAATTATTGTAGGTAGCTGGCTGCGACGTTGTGGGGGGCAGGTTAGGGGTTAATAAATATAATACAGGGGTCGGCGGTGTTAGGCGCAGCAGATTAGGGGTACATAAGTATAACGTAGGTGGCGGTCGGCAGATTAGGGGTTAAAAAAATTTAATCGAGTGGCTGCGATGTGGGGGGACTTCGGTTTAGGGATACATAGGTAGTTTATGGGTGTTAGTGTACTTTAGAGTACAGTAGTTAAGAGCTTTATGAACCGGCGTTAGCCCAGAAAGCTCTTAACTACTGACTTTTTTTCTGCGGCTGGAGTTTTGTCGTTAGATTTCTAACGCTCACTTCAGACACGACTCTAAATACCGGAGTTAGAAAGATCCCATTGAAAAGATAGGATACGCAATTGACGTAAGGGGATCTGCGGTATGGAAAAGTCGCGGCTGAAAAGTGAGCATTAGACCCTTTTTTGAGTGACTCCAAATACCGGCGGTAGCCTAAAACCAGCGTTAGGAGCCTCTAACGCTGGTTTTCACGGCTACCGCCAAACTCCAAATCTAGGCCTATGTGAATTATTGTATCTTGAAAAAATATCTTTTACAGGTTGTTTAAATCGACTGAGTAATGTTAGTCTGATATTTTATTTCTACTGTTAGCGCAGGTTTATATAGTTTTTTTCCTTGTATTTTTTAATTTAATATATATATATATATATATATAAAATATATAGATATATATATATTTAACACAAAACACCCCCTGATATATATAAATAGGTCCCAGTCCAATGATTCTCCTGGAATCTAGGAAGATTATGTCATGCTTTACAGCATCTTTTCCAGGCATTTTGCTCCCACACAGGGACTCAGCCTTTCCTGATTAATAAATAACCACTTGACCTCCTTGCTATTCCATCATTTTGCATTGTGCATGGATGTAAGAGCAATTTAACAGGACCGAGGTGTGAAACCACAATCAGGGATATAAAACAAAGCTGGTATTTCAAGGGACACAAAACAATGCAAGGCATTTCTGCTGTCATGTTATAGAATTACAACATATCAAGTGTAAAACAGATTAACACCTTCTTCAGTGCAATTATTCTTCAATAGCCAAACCCAACTCACTAGTTGCATTATTTAGAGGAGCCAATTAGGGACCAATATGCAGCAGGGCTAGGTTTTAAAAGTCTACAGTGTGCACTTCCAGTTCTCAGAAAAAGGAAAACCTGCAAAATTCAGTTAAATTACATAAAAAGGAACCACAATTGATTATGAGAATAGCTGAAATCCTTACATTGTTTTTGCACTCAAGTTTGTCATAATCTGATCCCTTTACGTGTTTGTTCTCTAGGTGTGTGCGTGTGGTTTGTGTGATGTGTGTGTCTGTCTGTGTGTATTTGTAGGATACAATTTACTACGCACTTCTTGTGTGTTGAAGCCATGATATTAACGTAGTTTGGTTTTTCATCATCTGAAGTTTTTGAATCACTCTTTATTTCCACTTTGTGTTCACCATATACTGTTATACAATTGAATTAAATGGAAAGATTTTTAGAAAAAAACGTTTTATGATAGATTAAAAGGGGCAGTTACATAAACCTGTAAAAAAAACACTCACAAGTGAATTGGCACCATAGTGTAATATGTGCTAATAGGGAGACTGATGATAACAGTGGTTAGCTTGCTGTAAACATGACATCTACTCTTAGTTGCAGTTTGGTGGGCAACTGATGGAACAGCTGACGTTGGTGGCTATCTGAATAACAACATCAGACTCTGGAAAACACTGCGTCATGATAGGTGTTTGTCTAAAATATTGATTTCTTTGGTTGCTGTAGTTAAGGATGCCTAGAAGATCAATTAGGTCTTAATTGAAGTTGTGCTCTGTACTTTTAGATGAGGTTGTTTGTGTATTAAATTAATCCCTCTTACTATGGCAATTACTATTTGGACATACTGGTTTTACTTCTGCTACCCCTGACTATGCTTCTGTTTAACCCTTTGTTTGGACTGACTTGGTTTATTACTTCAGCTTGTTTGTGGAATTTGCATTTGTTTTATGATTTTGTACTGCTTTTCCCTGTGAAGTCTTGACACGGACTGTCTGACTTAGATTACCTTATTTCTGGATTCTCCTGCTATCAGAAGATCTGCATTTAAGTAATTTATGCAAGTTTATATTCGTCTGGATAGTGAAACTAAACTTTTACAAATGTATGTCTTTCTTTGATATTTGGCTTTACAAACTTACAGTTACTTTCTAGTACTTAATTGTTGTTTGTTTTGTAGGAGCTGATTAAGGCACTAGAGAGAGTTCAGCCACCAAGTTAAGTCTCATTGCTATCTTACCCCTGGACTTTGTTTGAACACCATGTTTATGCCCAGTGCTCTAGTAAGGTATTGTAGTGAGCTGGGCCTCTCAGCCATTGATCCCAGCTTGTTTCATTCTAAAACAACAGCACTCCACATGACACTGAGGAGACGTTTGCTCAGATAGGAAAGCAATTTGCTGTTTGCTACACACTGATAGTCTTATACACAATGCTCCAAAGGGAAAGGGGGAGAGCACACCCCAGGACACAGTGATGTACCAAAAAGTTAATCTGTACAATAAAAATCTTTAAAGCAAAGCGTTTCTCGACCGTTTATTCAGGCATAAATACAAGTTAAAAGAAGGGTAAAGAATACAAGTATGTAATAAATCAGCTGTGTCAATTAGCACAAAGCATATAACAAATAGTATAAGATACATTCCAATCAACTACATAAACACTTGATACACAAATATCGATTCAAACACATAAAAAAAGATATAACATTCGTGGGACATTTAAAATTAAGTAATATAAATGAATAAAATGGAAACCAGCAGGCATAAATGAAATTTTTTTTAAAAAATCAAGCATATTCATTTTTGAATAAAAAGGAGAACATTCTGATTAGTAAATATCATAAAAAAGAGGGAATGAGCTAATCCAATTAAGATTTAAAATGAAAAAAATAATAAATGAAATTCTATATGAGCAACAATATGATGTTTATGTGGAAAGTAAAAAAAAAATCATTAGGTGCCATCTCACTTGTGAGTTGTTTTCTATTGGTGTTATATATATATATATATATATATATATATATATATATATATATATATATATATATATATATATATATATATATATATATCTGTGTATTCAGAGTTACACTATGAGGCACCCTCTCTTTTTTTGTCTTTGATCTCCAGATTGAAAACCTCATCTGTTGTTCACAAGCAGAGCTGCCTTACACACTCTGTATTCTGAAGGGCGTCCCCCTGGGTATAGTAATATATCTTCCTTTTTCTACATACAATACAGAATGTTTCAAATGCATTAAAACAATTGCATTGTTTTAGCTGTCAAGAGACAAATCCTTTAGTATGCATTATATATTTTTTATCTAATTTCTTTGCTGTGGTCACCAAAAGACAGAGGCAGAGATCCTGCACCAATTAAGCAATCACTGTGTAGAATGCTGCAGAGTTAAAGTTCTGCATTCCACAGAATGCACTCGAACATCTGCGAGGGAGTGGGAAAAATAAACAATTTTCAGAGTGAAATTAAAGGAAAAGTAGGCAAAATAAATAATTAAGGTTGTTTATTTTATAGATACAAAGCCAGTTTATGGGAAAGAGGTCTATCAATTACCATGAACTCACCTGCTGTAACACTCCACCCTGTTTCACGCCTGCATCTTCTCAGAGTATTATGTATCTAATTATCTTCTTTTGTTCATCTCGACCCTTATACTAGCAGTCAGCTGTGACAGATCAGATAGGAAGACGGTGAGAGCATTATAGTGAGGGTACATGTTTACCTTAATAAACTATTTTCCTCTCTTATAGGAACTCTTACATTTTTTTTACTATCACCTTGAAAAAAATGGACGTTTGATGAATATATGCTCAGAATTAATAGCTCTGGATACCCTTAATTACAAATGTATATGCCTGATATTCTTGCTTTTTAAATCTTAGCAATCAAACATGATTTAGATTATGAGCCAGATTAAAAGTGGAACTCTAACAGTTACGTGCAAGCGATAAGGGGTTTATCGTGGGTGTTTGCGAGAAACAGATTTTTGCTAATATTTACGAGTTGAAAGTAAACACAATCGCTTGAGCACGACAAAAGTTAAAGGGACATAAAACAAGTTGGATATGCACAGATCTCAACATGTACATGGCACTTTAACGGGCATCGGGTAAGCACGTCGTCAGAGCTCCGGTTAACTGTTTTGCAAACCAAAAAAGTCTCATAAAACACATAAAAAATACATTACAAAGTACAGTTACACTCATCATAACATTATCTAATAAAAAATATTCAAAAAAATGACCTTGTATCTAAGCATCTTCTGACAGCCCCCTGATCACATGACATTTTATTTATTAGCTATTGACTTGCTGTGTTGTGCTAAATCTTAAATAATTCCTTGGGCATGGACACAATGGCCTAGATTTAGAGTTTGGCGTTAGCCGTGAAAACCAGCGTTAGAGGCTCCTAACGCTGGTTTTAGGCTACCTCCGGTATTTGGAGTCACTCAAAAAAGGGTCTAACGCTCACTTTTCAGCCGCGACTTTTCCATACCGCAGATCCCCTTACGTAAATTGCGTATCCTATCTTTTCAATGGGATTTTTCTAACTCCGGTATTTAGAGTCGTGTCTGAAGTGAGCGTTAGACATCTAACGACAAAACTCCAGCCGCAGGAAAAAAGTCAGTAGTTAAGAGCTTTCTGGGCTAACGCCGGTTCATAAAGCTCTTAACTACTGTGCTCTAAAGTACACTAACACCCATAAACTACCTATGTACCCCTAAACCGAGGTCCCCCCACATCGCCGCCACTCGATTACATTTTTTTAACCCCTAATCTGCCGACCGCCACCTACGTTATACTTATGTACCCCTAATCTGCTGCCCCTAACACCGCCGACCCCTATATTATATTTATTAACCCCTAATCTGCCCCCCTCAACGTCGCCTCCACCTGCCTACACTTATTAACCCCTAATCTGCCGAGCGGACCGCACAGCTATTATTATAAAGTTATTAACCCCTAATCCGCCTCACTAACTCTATAATAAATAGTATTAACCCCTAATCTGCCCTCCCTAACATCGCCGACACCTAACTTCAATTATTAACCCCTAATCTGCCGACTGGAGCTCACCGCTATTCTAATAAATGTATTAACCCCTAAAGCTAAGTCTAACCCTAACACTAACACCCCCCTAAGTTAAATATAATTTTAATCTAACAAAATTAATTAACTCTTATTAAATAAATTATTCCTATTTAAAGCTAAATACTTACCTGTAAAATAAATCCTAATATAGCTACAATATAAATTATAATTATATTATAGCTATTTTAGGATTAATATTTATTTTACAGGTAACTTTGTATTTATTTTAACCAGGTACAATAGCTATTAAATAGTTAAGAACTATTTAATAGCTAAAATAGTTAAAATAATTACAAAATTACCTGTAAAATAAATCCTAACCTAAGTTACAATTAAACCTAACACTACACTATCAATAAATTAATTAAATAAAATACCTATAATTATCTACAATTAAACCTAACACTACACTATCAATAAATAAATTAAATACAATACCTACAAATAACTACAATGAAATAAACTATCTAAAGTACAAAAAATAAAAAAGAACTAAGTTACAAAAAATAAAAAAATATTTACAAACATAAGAAAAATATTACAACAATTTTAAACTAATTACACCTACTCTAAGCCCCCTAATAAAATAACAAAGCCCCCCAAAATAAAAAAATGCCCTACCCTATTCTAAATTACTAAAGTTCAAAGCTTTTTTACCTTACCAGCCCTGAACAGGGCCCTTTGCGGGGCATGCCCCAAGAAGTTCAGCTCTTTTGCCTGTAAAAAAAAACATACAATACCCCCCCCATCATTACAACCCACCACCCACATACCCCTAATCTAACCCAAACCCCTCTTAAATAAACCTAACACTAAGCCCCTGAAGATCTTCCTACCTTATCTTCACCATACCAGGTTCACTGATCGATCCAGAAGAGCTCCTCCGATGTCCTGATCCAAGCCAAGCGGGGGGTTGCAGAGGTCCATGATCCGGCTGAAGTCTTCATCCAAGCGGGGCAGAAGAGGTCTTCCATCCGATTGAAGTCTTCATCCAAGCGGGATCTTCTATGGTCATCCATCCGGAGCGGAGCGGCAGGATCCTGAAGACCTCCGACGCGGAACATCCATCCTGGCCGATGACTGAACGACGAATGACGGTTCCTTTAAATGACGTCATCCAAGATGGCGTCCCTCGAATTCCGATTGGCTGATAGGATTCTATCAGCCAATCGGAATTAAGGTAGGAATATTCTGATTGGCTGATTCCATCAGCCAATCAGAATCAAGTTCAATCCGATTGGCTGATCCAATCAGCCAATCAGATTGAGCTCGCATTCTATTGGCTGATCGGAACAGCCAATAGAATGCGAGCTCAATCTGATTGGCTGATTGGATCAGCCAATCGGATTGAACTTGATCAGCCAATCAGAATATTCCTACCTTAATTCCGATTGGCTGATAGAATCCTATCAGCCAATCGGAATTCGAGGGACGCCATCTTGGATGACGTCCCTTAAAGGAACCGTCATTCTTCAGTTGGACGTCGCTGGAAGAAGATGGGTCCGCGGTGGAGGTCTTCAGGATGGAGCCGGTCGTCATCGGATGAAGATAGAAGATGCCGCTTGGATCAAGATGGTTGCCGGTCCGGATCGCCTCTTCTTCCCGGATAGGATGAAGACTTTGGAGCCTCTTCTGGACCTCTTCAGCCACCGGATGATGGATCGCCAGCCCCCGCTTGGGTTGGATGAAGATTTTGGAGCCAGGACGGATCGGTGATACCTGGTGAGGTGAAGACAAGGTAGGATGATCTTCAGGGGCTTAGTGTTAGGTTTATTTAAGGGGGGTTTGGGTTAGATTAGGGGTATGTGGGTGGTGGGTTGTAATGTTGGGGGGGGGTATTGTATGTTTTTTTTTACAGGCAAAAGAGCTGAACTTCTTGGGGCATGCCCCGCAAGGTAAAAGAGCTTTGAACTTTAGTAATTTAGAATAGGGTAGGGCATTTTTTATTTTGGGGGTCTTTGTTATTTTATTAGGGGGCTTAGAGTAGGTGTAATTAGTTTAAAATTGTTGTAATATTTTTCTTATGTTTGTAAATATTTTTTTATTTTTTGTAACTTAGTTCTTTTTTATTTTTAGGTTTAATTGTAGATAATTGTAGGTATTTAGCTTTAGGGGTTAATACATTTATTAGAATAGCGGTGAGCTCCAGTCGGCAGATTAGGGGTTAATAATTGAAGTTAGGTGTCGGCGATGTTAGGAAGGGCAGATTAGGGGTTAATACTATTTATTATAGGGTTAGTGAGGCGGATTAGGGGTTAATAACTTTATTATAGTAGCGCTCAGGTCCGCTCGGCAGATTAGGGGTTAATAAGTGTACGCAGGTGGAGGCGACGTTGTGGGGGGCAGATTAGGGGTTAATAAATATAATATAGGGGTCGGCGATGTTAGGGCAGCAGATTAGGGGTACATAGGGATAATGTAAGTAGCGGCGGTTTACGGAGCGGCAGATTAGGGGTTAATAATAATATGCAGGGGTCAGCGATAGCGGGGGCGGCAGATTAGGGGTTAATAAGTGTAAGGTTAGGGGTGTTTAGACTCGGGGTACATGTTAGGGTGTTAGGAAGTGTTTCCGCATAGCAAACAATGGGCCTGCGTTAGGAGCTGAACGTGGCTTTTTTTGCAGGTGTTAGGTTTTTTTTCAGCTCAAACAGCCCCATTGTTTTCTATGGGGGAATCGTGCACGAGCACGTTTTTGAGGCTGGCCGCTTGCGTAAGCAACTCTGGTATCGATAGTTGAAGCTGCGTTAAATATGCTCTACACTCCTTTTTTGGAGCCTAACGCAGCCTTTCTGTGGACTCTCAATACCAGAGTTATTTTTATGGTGCGGCCAGAAAAAAGCCGGCGTTAGCTATGCGGGTCGTTACCGACAAAACTCTAAATCTAGCCGACAGTTATCTATATGGCCCACATGAACTCGCAGGATCCTGTTGTGAAAAGCAAATAAAAGAGCATGTGATAAGAGGCCGTCTATAGTGGCTTAGAAACAGGCAGACATTTAGGCCTAGATTTAGAGTTCGGCGGTAGCCGTCAAAACCAGCGTTAGAGGCTCCTAACGCTGGTTTTGGCCGCCCGCTGGTATTTGGAGTCAGTGATTAAAGGGTCTAACGCTCACTTTACAGCCGCGACTTTTCCATACCGCAGATCCCCCTACGCCATTTGCGTAGCCTATCTTTTCAATGGGATCTTTCTAACGCTGGTATTTAGAGTCGTTTCTGCAGTGAGCGTTAGAGCTCTAACGACAAGATTCCAGCTGCCTGAAAAAAGCAGGAGTTAAGAGCTTTCTGGCTAACGCCGGTTCATAAAGCTCTTAACTACTGTACCCTAAACTACACTAACACCCATAAACTACCTATGTACCCCTAAACCGAGGTCCCCCCACATCGCCGCCACTCGATTAAAATTTTTAACCCCTAATCTGCCGACCGCCACCTACGTTATACTTATGTACCCCTAATCTGCTGCCCCTAACCCCGCCGACCCCTATATTATATTTATTAACCCCTAACTTGCCCCACACAACGTCGCCGCAAGCTACTTAAAATAATTAACCCCTAATCTTCCGACCGCAAATCGCCGCCACCTACGTTATCCCTATGTACCCCTAATCTTCTGCCCCTAACATCGCCGACCCCTATGTTATATTTATTAACCCCTAATCTGCCCCCCACAACGTCGCCGACACCTACCTACACTTATTAACCCCTAATCTGCCGAGCGGACCTGAGCGCTACTATAATAAAGTTATTAACCCCTAATCCGCCTCACTAACCCTATCATAAATAGTATTAACCCCTAATCTGCCCTCCCTAACATCGCCGACACCTACCTTCAATTATTAACCCCTAATCTTCCGATCGGAGCTCACCGCTATTCTAATAAATGGATTAACCCCTAAAGCTAAGTCTAACCCTAACACTAACACCCCCCTAAGTTAAATATAATATTTATCTAACGAAATTAATTAACTCTTATTAAATAAATGATTCCTATTTAAAGCTAAATACTTACCTGTAAAATAAATCCTAATATAGCTACAATATAAATTACATTTATATTATAGCTATTTTAGGATTAATATTTATTTTACAGGTAACTTTGTATTTATTTTAACCAGGTACAATAGCTATTAAATAGTTAAGAACTATTTAATAGTTACCTAGTTAAAATAATTAAAAATTTACCTGTAAAATAAATCCTAACCTAAGTTATAATTAAACCTAACACTACCCTATCAATAAAATAATTAAATAAACTACCTACAATTACCTACAATTAACCTAACACTACACTATCAATAAATTAATTAAACACAATTGCTACAAATAAATACAATTAAATAAACTATCTAAAGTACAAAAAATAAAAAAGAACTAAGTTACAGAAAATAAAAAAATATTTACAAACATAAGAAAAATATTACAACAATTTTAAACTAATTACACCTACTCTAAGCCCCCTAATAAAATAACAAAGACCCCCAAAATAAAAAATTCCCTACCCTATTCTAAAATACAAAAATTACAAGCTCTTTTACCTTACCAGCCCTGAACAGGGCCCTTTGCGGGGCATGCCCCAAGAATTTCAGCTCTTTTGCCTGTAAAAAAAAACATACAATACCCCCCCCCAACATTACAACCCACCACCCACATACCCCTAATCTAACCCAAACCCCCCTTAAATAAACCTAACACTACCCCCCTGATGATCTTCCTACCTTGTCTTCACCATGCCAGGTTCACCGATCCGTCCTGGCTCCAAGATCTTCATCCAACCCAAGCGGGGGTTGGCGATCCATAATCCGGTGCTCCAAAGTCTTCCTCCTATCCGGCAAGAAGAGGACATCCGGACCGGCAAACATCTTCTCCAAGCGGCATCTTCTATGTTCTTCCATCCGATGACGACCGGCTCCATCTTGAAGACCTCCAGCGCGGATCCATCCTCTTCTTCCGACGACTAGACGACGAATGACGGTTCCTTTAAGGGACGTCATCCAAGATGGCGTCCCTCGAATTCCGATTGGCTGATAGGATTCTATCAGCCAATCGGAATTAAGGTAGGAATTTTCTGATTGGCTGATGGAATCAGCCAATCAGAATCAAGTTCAATCCGATTGGCTGATCCAATCAGCCAATCAGATTGAGCTCGCATTCTATTGGCTGTTCCGATCAGCCAATACAATGCGAGCTCAATCTGATTGGCTGATTGGATCAGCCAATCGGATTGAACTTGATTCTGATTGGCTGATTCCATCAGCCAATCAGAAAATTCCTACCTTAATTCCGATTGGCTGATAGAATCCTATCAGCCAATCGGAATTCGAGGGACGCCATCTTGGATGACGTCCCTTAAAGGAACCGTCATTCGTCGTCTAGTCGTCGGAAGAAGAGGATGGATCCGCGCTGGAGGTCTTCAAGATGGAGCCGGTCGTCATCGGATGGAAGAACATAGAAGATGCCGCTTGGAGAAGATGTTTGCCGGTCCGGATGTCCTCTTCTTGCCGGATAGGAGGAAGACTTTGGAGCACCGGATTATGGATCGCCAACCCCCGCTTGGGTTGGATGAAGATCTTGGAGCCAGGACGGATCGGTGAACCTGGCATGGTGAAGACAAGGTAGGAAGATCATCAGGGGGGTAGTGTTAGGTTTATTTAAGGGGGGTTTGGGTTAGATTAGGGGTATGTGGGTGGTGGGTTGTAATGTTGGGGGGGGGGTATTGTATGTTTTTTTTTACAGGCAAAAGAGCTGAAATTCTTGGGGCATGCCCCGCAAAGGGCCCTGTTCAGGGCTGGTAAGGTAAAAGAGCTTGTAATTTTTGTATTTTAGAATAGGGTAGGGAATTTTTTATTTTGGGGGTCTTTGTTATTTTATTAGGGGGCTTAGAGTAGGTGTAATTAGTTTAAAATTGTTGTAATATTTTTCTTATGTTTGTAAATATTTTTTTATTTTCTGTAACTTAGTTCTTTTTTATTTTTTGTACTTTAGATAGTTTATTTAATTGTATTTATTTGTAGCAATTGTGTTTAATTAATTTATTGATAGTGTAGTGTTAGGTTAATTGTAGGTAATTGTAGGTAGTTTATTTAATTATGTTATTGATAGGGTAGTGTTAGGTTTAATTATAACTTAGGTTAGGATTTATTTTACAGGTAAATTTGTAATTATTTTAACTAGGTAACTATTAAATAGTTCTTAACTATTTAATAGCTATTGTACCTGGTTAAAATAAATACAAAGTTACCTGTAAAATAAATATTAATCCTAAAATAGCTATAATATAAATGTAATTTATATTGTAGCTATATTAGGATTTATTTTACAGGTAAGTATTTAGCTTTATATAGGAATCATTTATTTAATAAGAGTTAATTTATTTCGTTAGATAAAAATTATATTTAACTTAGGGGGGTGTTAGTGTTAGGGTTAGACTTAGCTTTAGGGGTTAATACATTTATTAGAATAGCGGTGAGCTCCGGTCGGCAGATTAGGGGTTAATAATTGAAGGTAGGTGTCGGCGATGTTAGGGAGGGCAGATTAGGGGTTAATACTATTTATGATAGGGTTAGTGAGGCGGATTAGGGGTTAATAACTTTATTATAGTAGCGCTCAGGTCCGGTCGGCAGATTAGGGGTTAATAAGTGTAGGTAGGTGTCGGCGACGTTGTGGGGGGCAGATTAGGGGTTAATAAATATAACATAGGGGTCGGCGATGTTAGGGCAGCAGATTAGGGGTACATAGGGATAACGTAGGTGGCGGCGGTTTACGGAGCGGCAGATTAGGGGTTAAAAGTGTAATGCAGGGGTCAGCGATAGCGGGGGCGGCAGATTAGGGGTTAATAAGTGTAAGGCTAGGGGTGTTTAGACTCGGGGTACATGTTAGAGTGTTAGGTGCAGACGTAGGAAGTGTTTCCCCATAGGAAACAATGGGGCTGCGTTAGGAGCTGAACGCTGCTTTTTTGCAGGTGTTAGGTTTTTTTTCAGCTCAAACAGCCCCATTGTTTCCTATGGGAGAATCGTGCACGAGCACGTTTTTGAGGCCGGCCGCGTCCGTAAGCAACTCTGGTATCGAGAGTTGTATTTGCGGTAAAAATGCTCTACGCTCCTTTTTTGGAGCCTAACGCAGCATTTGTTTGAACTCTCGATACCAGAGTTAAATTTATGGTGCGGCCAGAAAAAAACCCGCGGAGCGTTAGCAGCCCTTTTACCGCCGAACTCTAAATCTAGCCGTTAGAGATTTAAATGTTATAAAGTATATTAATATATCAATGTTGGTTGTGCAAAGCTGGGGAATGGGTAGTAAACTGTCCTTTTAAATATTTAAAGTCCATGGTATATAAATATTACACAGTATTCAAAATTAATGTAAACTCTTTTAATAAAATATTTCATAATGAACTATCTAGAGTTACAAGCACTGTATTTCTCACCATTTACAAGGCTGACTAAAGTCCATTTACAACTATGTACATTTAAACCAATAGAAACCAATAAAAAAATACATTTTAGAAGGAGTCAATAATCTTCCTTCTATATGGGTGCAATGGCACATATAAAAAGAGCCATCTTAAAGGGATACTGAACCCAATTCGGATAGAGCATGCAATTTTAGGCAACTTTCTAATTTACTCCTATTATCATTTTTTCTTCGTTCTCTTGCTATCTTTAATTGAAAAACAAGGCATCAAAGCTAAGGAGCCAGCAAATTTTTTATTCAGACTCTGGACAGCACTTGTTTATTGGTGGGTGAATTTATCCACCAATCAGCAAGAACAACTCAGGTTGTTCACCAAAAATGGGCCGGCATCTAAACTTACATTCTTGCTTTTCAAATAAAGATACCAAGAAAATGAAGAAAATTTGATAAAAGGAGTAAATTAGAAAGTTGCTTAAAAGTGCATGCTCTATCTGAATCACAAAAGAAAAAAATTGGGTTCAGTGTCCCTTTAATCTTAACGTATTTCTCCAAATAAAGGTACACAACACAAAAATATCCATTATTTGAATAATATATGTATGTGGGGAATATAAACAATGTATGCAAAAAGAAAACTTCCCACATCCTATATTTGAATTATCTATGCTCCAATGTGCTCCAAAATATTAATATAATTGTAAACTCATTCAGTATTTTTCCCACTATTGTAATTATTAATTGTTAAAATCCTAAATCCACATTACCAAAAAATTCTCATTTACTAGACTATATTGAACAATACCACAAATATACGGACTACAAAAAAAGCTTTTTGTACAATCTTAATATCTATTGTTAATCTTAATTATGTATTGTATCTCTAGTATGCCAAAATGATAGGTACACGAAAAGTGTTTAATTTTGACAAATCCCTTCTTCATGTAAAACTAGCTAAAGTATTGTTTAATTTAGTCCCTGTGGGACTGTCAATCTATTTAAACGGTTCTACTTTTGTACTTTCTTGATTTATAAACAATTTCAATAGGAGTAATATTAAATGAATTACAATGGATATTTAAAGTATGTTTTAAAACACTATGTTAAATCAATTTCTTCCAAATGTTTCTACAGTGCACTTAACTTTTACTGGTCTAGTGATACAGCCTACATATTGAATCCCACAGGAACAATCTAGCAGATACACCACAAAGGGGGAGTAAATAATACATTTCAAATCCTGTACCCAAATTGAAGGAGTAACATTTAGTCGCCCCATGTGTTATTAAGTTGCGGTTTTTTTTCCACAAGGAAAAACTCCCTTCTTCTCATTGCCTCTTTAATGTTTGACCACCATACTTGGGACCAATTTGTGTTTAAGATGTAGGTGCTCTTTTAAAAGCACAAAATAGTATTTATCATTTTACACAAAATAGGGTCTCTTCTTAATATATATTTTAATTGCTTGTTCATTATTGTTAAATTTGGTATTCAAATTTGTTCATTAGTCATGTTATTTATCTTTTTGTTTATCCATAGTTAATATTTTAGATGTATCTAAAAAGTTTAGTTTTTTTTATATCCATTTTCCATAATCTCTTTCAGATTTGTTGTGGGACGCATTGACCACCATTGCTGACATAGTTCATAGTAACTGGTTGGTTTTTACATTTTGGACAGAGACAATCATTTAAGACTGAGGGACCCCTTTGTGGATGTATTTCTTTTGGAATTTTTCAAACTTTTTTCTCTAAAAAAACAAAAAATTTGTTTAAAAAAATGTTACAAATTGCCTTAACCAGCTATTTGATTTGCAGCATTTTTTGGTTATATAATATGTTTCTTGACCTTTTAAGGTTCATGGGACAAGCACAATTTTCCACAAAAGCAAGGGGTATTTAATGAGGGTTTTTTTAAGCAGCAGCAGTCACAGGATGCATATTCTGCATTACTGCAAATAAACTTATATAGATTAAGGAATTAAATAAATAAAATACTTTTTTAAAATTAAAGCACTGATATACACTTTAACTGTAGAACTGAGCTAACTATTAAAGGGACAGTACACTGTAAAATTGTTTTTCCATAAATGTATTTTAAATGACTTGTTATATCAACTGCAGAGTATAAAATATTTGAGAAATTGCATTTTCGGGTTTATTTGTGTATCTGAAGTAGCTGGTTTTGTGCTTTGAAACCACAGCCTATTACAATGGGTTGAGCTTCAGGTAATATCAGATCTCATTATGTTATCACTTTATGTACACAGACTTGCTTCCTTATCTTATATTTGTCTGGAACACCAAAGCTCAATACATAGAGAGAACAATGGAAAATTATCATTTTATTACTTAACTATCATGCCCCCCACTGAGGGTGTAATCTCTTCTGCTGACTGTGTTTACTTAGGCTACTCAATAGCGTATACGCCAGTATCAAAACTTTCAGTATAGGTTGGGAAACCACAAGCTAAATCAGCTATTTCAAATGCTGAAATATGAGTAAAGGAGCTACTTGCAACCAATTTAATACACTCTAGCAGGTATAAAGGATCATTGGGAATAATTTAAAGGGGATAAAGTTTTTGGGTGAACTGTCCCTTTAAGAAAGATCAGAAAAGCATACTCACAGACTCTTCAAGTAGTTTTGCAAATTATCAGTAAGGTGACAGTTTTTAAAGTATATTAAACAGTAAATCAATGTTAGATATAATGATATATTCAAAACAAAAATTAGCATGACAATAATATGCAGATGTATTTTTAACAATTATATTAGTTCTAAAACTATTTAAGATATAAGTGTAATGGTTTAGTTGCTATAAAGTAATGGTGGACGCCATGTTGAAACCTAGGTTTCCCCTTATGTATTCTGTTGAGGACAATTAGAGACAGATATAAAAACAGGCAGCAAAAGAGAGTGTGCAAACAAGGCTGCGTGTGATATATGATTGTTAGAGTAGCTAAGTGGGTTTCAACACAGCCTTGTGTTCAGCAGAAAACATAGATATGAGGAATCCTAGGTTCCAAAAAATGGTGGTGCCTTTTACTTTAGGAATTTAAGAATTGACAAAACCAAGAATTTTCTATGTAAAATATTGTCATTTTTTTTTACTACACATAATTAAATAAAATTATATTACAATCACAAACCATTTAATGTCCCCTCTAAATGCTTTTAAAAACACATAAGGGATTAAAGGCCTAATGTCGTGCGGGTGCGGCATATATTCCATACTAAACTGTAATAAATAAATAAAGACACAACAACCAGATGGAGGTAAGACCGTGCAGGTCGTTTTAATAATAAGAGGCACTCCTTGTATGATTTTATTATAAAGCATCAAAGCCTTCTTCAAACTCTTAACTATAACTCATTTACCTAGGTACCGGTAAATGACTATAAACTCTTGTCTTTAACTTAACTGTTGAGCGGCAATGTCTAACTATATATAAACCCATATGAAGCGAGAAGCAGCCCCCCAGTCAAACGGAAACAAAGCGGAGCCCGGCTACAACGCGGTACCAGATAGAAGGATAAAAACTCGAGCTGTTCGGCCCTCCGCAACCCAGGAGGCGCATTCCCAAGCACGCGCCTGGGTACGTCACGCCCCCTGCAATGGCCGTCACTCCTCCCCGCTTTCTATCTGCCGCCTGGGATGCTACCGCCCACCTTTAGGGTGCAGCAACGCTGAAACCTTATTGAACCCCCAGCCCGTCCAGGTGAATACCAAGACAATACTGAGGGGAGCTGAAAATCATTAATGCCCTGGACTTACCCAAAGACTATAGGTTGACTAACCCTGTCCGGCCCCAGGGATAACTAACACTATTAACTAATTACTGTTTATTGCCGCTCCAAGGGTTGGGTGGGTGGGTGAATATCAGTGATGTTCCTGAACAAAAAGAGGGCCTCAAACTCCCAGAATCCCCTTCTTAACTGTGAGTAGAGACCTCTCCCTTAGATCTGCAACATTGTTGCAAATTTAACACTCAGCTCCACACACACTCCTCCTCCCTGAAACCTTAACCCTTAAGGCATTCCAGGCTAATCTGGAGCCCTGCACTTTCATAAGGGATTAAAGGCCCAATGTTGTGCAGGTGCGGCATGTATTCCATACTAAACTCTAATAAATAAATAAAGACACAACAATCAGATGGAGGTAAGACCGTGCAGGTCGTTTTATTAATAAGAGGCACTCCTTGTATGATTTTATTATCAAGCATCAAGGCTTTCTTCAAACTCTTAACTATAACTCATTTACCTAGGTACGGGTAAATAACTATAAACTCTTAACTTTAACTTAACTGTTAAGCGGCAATGTCTAACTATATATAAACCCATATGAAGCAAGAAGCAGCCCCCCAGGCAAATGGAAACAAAGCGGAGCCCGGCTACAACGCGGTACCAGATAGAAGGATAAAAACTCAAGCTGTTCGGCCCTCCGCAACCCAGGAGACGCTTTCCCCAAGCATGCACCTGGGTACGTCCCGCCCTCTGCAATGGCCGTCACTCCTCCCCACTTTCTATCTGCCGCCCGGGATGCTACCACCCGCCACAAGAAGATAACTGCCCTAATATATGCTTGCCGCCAACCAGGGGCGGACTGAGACCAACCAGGGCCCCCGGGCAAAAGTGTGGCAGGGCCCCCACCCCCTTTTTTGCTCCACCCTATTGCCCCTCCCACCTCTTGTGCTCCTCCCACCTCATAAGCCCCTCCCCTGGCATGTTTTTAATTGCTATATAAAGAGCCTTTTTGTTTCCTTTTATTTGTGCTGCGTGTCAGTGTTAATTCACACTGGACTACAGACAGTATTACATGCTTTGTCTGCCTGCCTGGAACACAGTGTGTGTGTGACAGAGAGAGAGAGACAGTGTCTGTGTGACAGAGAGAGAGAGAGTGTGTGTGTGACAGAGAGAGAGACTGTGTGTGTGTGACAAAGAGAGAGACTGTGTGTGTGTGTGTGTGTGACAAAGAGAGTGACTGTGCGTGTGTGACAGAGAGAGAGAGACAGTGTGTGTGTGACAGAGAGAGATACAGTGTGTGTGTGTGACAGAGAGAGAGAGTGTGTGTGTGACAGAGAGAGATACAGTGTGTGTGTGACAGAGAGAGAGACTGTGTGTGTGTGACCGAGAGAGAGACACTGCGTGTGTGACAAAGAGAGCGACTGTGCGTGTGTGACAAAGAGAGCGTCTGTGCGTGTGTGACAAAGAGAGCGTCTGTGCGTGTGTGACAGAGAGAGAGACAGTGTGTGTGTGACAGAGAGAGAGACTGTGCATGTGTGACAGAAAGAGAGCGACTGTGCGTGTATGACAAAGAGAGCGTCTGTGCGTGTGTGACAGAGAGAGAGACAGTGTGTGTGTGACAGAGAGAGAGACTGTGCGTGTGTGACAGAGAGAGAGAGACTGTGCATGTGTGGCAGAGAGAGAGACAGTGTGTGTGTGTTTCTCAATTACTGAGCCCCAGGCCCCCAGAAAATTGGAGCTAGATGAATCCCTATATATATATATATATATATATATATATATATATTAAAGAAAAATAATATTTAACCCAACACAAGTAACAAGTATAATATTTGTATTATCATTTACACTTTGACTTCCCCTCTTTAGATGAATACTTTAAGTATTCATCTAAAGGGGGGATGTCAAAGTGTAAATGATAATAAAAATAAATATTTACTTTGTTCATTGCAATATTGCATATTTTTCAACAAGAAAGTGAAACTTTGGAATGACACAGCCCAGGTGCACAAACAGACCAGGGACACAAACACAAACAAAAATTTAAGTTTTTTGCAAGAAACTTGTTTGCAGATACATATATATATTCCAACACTCTCAAGCACACATCCTCAGAAAGAAAATACATCACAAATAACACTTGTACCTTTTTGCCTCCTGCCTGCCTTGATTACAGATTATTAAATATATATTTGACCTAAAATATATATATATATATATATATATATATATATATATATATATATATATATATATATATACAGGGCCTTCTTTAATATTGACTGGACCCTGGGCGAAAATTTTCTTGCCCCCCCCCCCATGCAATTTCGCTCTCCACCCCAACATCCCAAAAAACAACTAAATCTATTTTTTTTTTAATTATTAGCCCAGCAGTGGATTATCCACTGCTGTGCTAATCATTTAAAAAATGAAATAAATTGCAATATGTGAAACTGGACATAAGCAGTACTAATAAGTAAATAAATATATAAATTCCTCCACTGTGGATTCATTTAATATTCTTTTGAATGTGATTCTGGTGTGAGGTTAGCTGGTTAAAGAGATTTAGGGCAGCCAACAGGAGCAAAGCAAGGTAAAGACTGAGGAGGAAGCATGGAGGTGCAGTATAAGTTTACTGACTGGAACAGCAGATCTACTATGGGAAGCTATAAAATCTGAGACAGAGAGAAAACAAAAACTATAAAAATAAACCTTACATTAATGTGTGAAGTATCAGCATGACACTATACATCAGCCACAGCAGCACATGTCACTTCTTTGCTAGGAACAAGTTCCCTCTCACCTTGCACTAGACAATGCTGCATGGGGAGGGGTGTGTGTGCACTCACTTATTCTTCCCACTAACACCTTTCTACAAAGCACTGTTCCCCTAACAAACTTCAGTTAGTTTATCTTAGGGCCACAGGAGAAAGAACAGTGCTAAGGTGGACCAGCAGACTGGATGCTGTCCTTCCAAGGCTGCATGGATACATTGTGAGATGAGTCACACAGCCTCAAGATTGAAGAGAGCAGTGTATGCAGCTGCACAGATGCTCAAATCCTCACGTGCTTGCCGCTCCAGCTTTCTGCTGCATGCACCTACAGTCAGTCCTACCCAGAAACAATCCCTACCACCAGAGCAGTTACCTAATAACAGTGGTAACCCCAGTAGGACCTTTTATGATGCAGTGGGAATGGCTGGATGCCGAGTTAGGGCTTTTCATTCAGTGCTGCACAGTGCACATCTAAAACAGCACATGGCAATAGCTTGGCATGTCACATGACACTGGCACGGTCTGGCACAGTTTAAAAAAAAAATATATATATATATATATATAAGCAGAGTACTTTTGACTGTGACAGTATTAGGACAGAATGTGTGTGTTCCCCATGTCAAATCAGCAGTCTGGTATGAACCATTAAAAAAAAAAAAAAATTTTTTTTTTTTAATTCTTGGGCCCCTCAACAGAAACTGGGCCCAGGGCAGCTGCCCCTTTTGCCCTGTGTTAAAGACGGTCCTGTATATATATATATATATATATATATATATATATATATTTATATATATTTTACCTGCTTAAATATCCAGTCATATCTCTTATGCAAATATCTACAATTGGACTTGCAGGAGCAAAGGAGAAAGTGAAAGTTACAGCCTGCTCGGTACGATCTAAAGGAGACTAAGAATTGCATACTTGACATTCTCTCGGTAGCAGGCTGGCCGGATTTTCAGCTCTTAGGCTTTAATTTATTGCAAATTGTGCTTTCAGGGGCCATAAGAGAAGAAACAGTCATGTAATAAATCGTATGTGCATGTACTGCCAGAGTGAAACTACCCACCAGTGCACATCAGCCAGGGCTTATAAAGCTGCCGTAACATGTTCCCTGCAGCAAGATACAATCTGTCCTCTCATTTGGAACGTAAATAATAATAGGCAGCACCATACATGATGATGAAGCTGCAGAAGATCATGATCCAGGTTTAAATTCCTATTCAGGCACACCCCGGGCAAAGCTAAACTGTTTCTGACCGTCACCCACCTGACAATAATGCTGCACACACATAGTCTGCACTTCTAGAGTTCTGGTTGTAGTATGGTCCAACTTCAACATGCAGCAGAGCTCACTTTCCAGCAATCTTGTCTCCTAGGCTACAGCCTAACTACAAGCCTTCCCTGCCCCCGCAAAGCATAAGACACCCACATTCAGAGTCAGACCCACTTGTTTTAAGGCAACAGCAACACTCACATGTGACAAAATAACTTTATACATGGGGCTATAAAAAAGTAGAACAATTTAAAAACAGAACCTTAGCCTGCGGCTGTCTGTAGTCCAAGTTGCTTGCCTCTGGCTCCTTCACTTGCCCAGCCTCAGTGAATTGTAATCTTCACCTCCAGCACACGTGCCCACACGCTGCTATGCTGCTCCAGCCTCTAACTCTATGCGCATGGCGCCTGGGTGGGGCGGGAGCTGGCTGGCGACTCACTGTAGTGCCACAGGGTGATCATTAATATGTGGACCGGAGTTATCCACACCGGTCCACATATTGCAGATGGAGGGGCTCCCATCTGCCTAATGCCAGGCCCCTGCTTCTTACTTACCGGCTACTTCCACAGTTCCAATTAGGCTTCATGCGATCGTGATTAGTTGATATTATAAGTGACCCATTGACCCCATTTAGTCACACTCCCCCCCACCCATCTTCCAGTCCAGAATCCAAAGCCCAAATTATTAATACATTTTAATAAAAAAAAAAAAAAAAAAGTTGCTGCAGAATGATGCATGGGGCCCCCTAAGTGCCGGGCCCTCGGGCAATGGCCGATCTGCCCGACTTGTCAGTCTGCCCCTGCCGCCAACCCTAACCTGTAATAATAATTTAACCAATTTTTTTTTTGACTGCTAGGGTCTTCTTAATATTAATGTTAAATCTATCTAAACCCACTTCTGTTAAATGAACTCTTTTCTGTAAAGACTTTTGTCCCCGGCCGAGATGTCGAAGTGCCTCACTACAAAACTTACCAAATCTGAAACTACCTTGCCCACGTCCCTATTTATATTTTTTTGGACCCCAAATGCTGCCTTGTGACTTGCCATATGCCTCCAATGCAATCTGGGAATGATATAAGACCATCCCACTTTCACACCAGGCAACCACGCGTGCAGCCATCTGATATCAGCCCCCATGATATTAATTAACTCAAGGGTAGGCAAAGCCCCCAAATCGTTGCCCCCTAGATGTAACACTAAAATGTCTGGACGACCCCACCTCCGGTGAGCCTCCTGGATTAGCACTGGTAGTTCGTGCCAGCAAAGTCCTCTGTGCCCTAGCCACCTGACGGACACCTGGGAGGGGTGAAAGTCGAGCCGGCTCCCATCCGGGACTGCTAGAGCTCTGATCGAGGCCCAATGAACAAACGAGTGGCCAACGATCCAGACCTTTTGGGGGGCCCTGCCTTTACCTGTAAAAACACAGCACTATGTTAAAAACACAAGAAACCCATCGCAACCCCTGACTGCAACCCTACCCCAAGCGATCCCAACCCATATCAGTGGGAAGGGTCCTCCAGGGGCCTAACATAGGTTTTATAGCGTTGTGAACTCCACCGACCCAGTGCCTTAATCCTATCTGTTGACCAACCCAACGCGGCTGCAGAGGTTGCCACGCCTACTCTAAATGAATGCGGGGCTTTTTACGCGCCGAGTCAAACCCGGCCTTTGCTACTGCTTTAGCTAACACCCTGCAAAATTGAAATTTAGTTAACCCTAGCCCGTTCTAGTGAATTAGGAATGGACCTCCCCCTACGGGATGTTGTGCCGCAAATACGTTCAGCAGCGCCACCGGGCATGCCCTGCAATCCCCCGATTTCGAGAGATGCAACCACACTCCTTTCCCCTCTTGGTCAGTTTTTGACCTTGGTATGAACAACAGTACCGACCCCTCGGACAGCCTGACATGCTGACTCTGCACTCCCGCCTGCTTTACTTTGCCCAATGGGGAAACCAATTCGCCAATTCGCATGGCCCTGTGAAAAGCCAATGCAAAAGCTGCCCTAAACAATGAGGCCTCATATGAATTCCTGCAAACCTCCTCCAACACTTGCATCAATCTAATAAGACAGGGTATGGTAATGGGCTCCCTACTATCCCCTTTCTGTAACTCTCCGCGGCCCCAACCCCGTACAGACTGCCTGACCAAAAAGGTTCCGTAAAGTCTCTCAACTGAAAGAGCTTGCTGAAGAAGGACAATTCTGCCAATTTCCCCTGTATTAGCGATTTCTTAATCGCCCTCTGCCGCATGGACACCAGCCACTCTAAAAGTGTTACCTGTGAAGCCTGATGGCGTGGTATCTGTTTACTCCGGCAGAATGCTTGCCACACGATCCAATGCCTCATGTATGCCCTCCACGTCACTGGAGCCAACGAGGCTTGAACTAGCTGGAAGATGGATTCCCAGGGAAGCTGAGCTGCCAGAGATAAAACGGGCAAGGCATGCCGTGAATAGATGCTCTAGGAGCCACCTTCCTGAATTCCTCCCACTTCCCCCTAGACAGCGCATCCGCCATAACATTCTTTACCCCTGGCACATGTTTTGCCGCTAAATGAATATTATACTGCAGGCAACATAGCACTAAATGCCTGAGCAGCCTAACCACTCCTGGGGAGGTAGCAGACAGGCGATTAATAGAATAAACTATGCTCTGATTATCGCACCAGAAAATCACTGCCCTATCAGCCAATTTGGCCTCCCACAGTTCTACTGCCACAATTATAGGGAAGAGTTCCAGGAAGCACAGATTCCTGGTCAGACCGGCTTGTACCCAATCCAAGGACCATGCCTCTGCACTCCAGTCTTCTCCCAGCATCGCCCCATACCCCCCAGAACCAGCTGCGTCCGTAAACAGATGGAGCGATTGATTCGATTCTGCAGGCTTTTGCCAAATGCAAATTCCGTTGAACTTGGTGCAAAATATTTACCAGACCCCTTCTGAGATGGGAATTCTTGCCCTTTGAGGCTTAGAGCCTCCCAGGTGCGCCTCTAATCTTCGGTTGAAGACCCGCCCCATGGGAATGACTCTCCCGGCGAAGTTCAAAAGTCCCAACAAGGCCTGGAGTTCTCGCACTGACATAAATTGGGCTCTCCTAGTCTGGCACACAGTATCCCGCAACCGTACCAGCTTGTCCTCGGGCAGGCGACAGAGCTCAACTACAGAATCTATCTCTATGCCCAGGAAAGTCAATCGCGTACACAGGCCCTCCAATTTGTCTACAGCCAGCGGCACTCCGAACTTGCTCATGAGGTCAACCATGCCCCGCATTATCTTTTCACATTGGGTGGAATGCGGTGCCTCCACCAACAGGAAATCGTGCAAATAATGGGTGATGTTACCTGAACCTGTATACTGCGACACTGCCCAGTGAAGGAATTAACTAAATGCCACGAAATAGGCACATGAAATCGAGCAACCCATAGGGAGGCACCTGTCCACGTAGTATTCCCCCTCGAAGCGGCAGCCCATCAGTCTAAAAGACACTGGGTTGATGGGGAGGAGTCTAAAGGCCAATTCTATATCCAGCTTCGCCATTAGTGCTCCCGCTCCTGCCCCTCGCACGATGTCCACCGCCGATTCAAATGATTGATATTGCACGAGCTAAGCTCAGGTTCTATCGCATCATTCACTGAACTACCTTTCGGAAACGAAAGGTGTTGGATTAGGCAAAATTTTCCCTTTTCCCTCTTCGGGACCACCCCTAACGGGGACACGACCAAACCCTCTATCGGTGGTTGTAGGAAAGGACCCGCCATGCGACCCAGACCCACTTCTTTATTCAATTTTTCCCTTACCACCTCAGGGAACTGATATGGGGACTTTAAATTACGATGCAATCGCAATCCTTCCACCCAGCCCCCCACGGGGATAAGGAAACCCTCCCTTAGACCCGACAGCAACAATCCTGCCGCTGCCCGGTCCGGATACCATGCTAACCATGTTTCAAGGATGTCCACCCTCAATGGGGTGGCTGCCCTTCCCAACTGCTGCCAATTTCCCGCCCCCGCGCTCACTGGTCGGGTCTCGCTTCTTGGAGCATTCAGTACCCGGATGCTGACCCCTGCAATATCGGCAGACATGCCGAAAGGAACAGGCGTTTCCCTTCTCATATGCTTTTTTCCTGGTACTTCCAGCACTCCCATCCCTTTCTGTGGGCCCTAAGTCCCGTCCGAAAGGACTGACTGCCCGCCGCGGGGGGAGGGGCGGCCGCCACCTCCGGTCCCAGCTTAGACCATAAGGACATAAGGACATCACCCTCATCCTGAGACCCTGCCTCCCATGTTTGCTCACCATCCACCGGCTGCAGCTGTCCTGATGTCGACGTCCCAGCTACTGCCCCATCTGCTCCCGCTGCTGACACTGCTGCTTCACCGGGAACCGGGCGGGGGACCTCCTGACTATCCATCTGTGGAAACATAGAAAGGAGAGGAGTACCGGCCGCTAGAGGAATGGAGGAACCATGCACACTTCTCTCACATGCACCATGCGGGGCGCCCCTAGCTCCCTCCTGCTCCCCTGAGTCCCTAAATTGGTGTCCCCCCCTGGAGAAATCGCTGCCTGGCCCACATGTGTTCCCTCCATAATCATGCTGCCTACCCCTATAAAGGTTAAGCTCTTGTGATGACGGTGTGTCATTAAAAAATCTATGTCCAGTGTCGTTTCTATGTAAATATTCCCGTGTCCCTTAGACCATAAGGCCCAGGGCTCATCATGCCAGCCCCCCTCCCCATATAGATTGCCTGCAAAGATTCACTGTGCCTGCGCAATTGCTGCTCGCGGCGCTCCACCACCAACATCACCTGTCCCTCCCCCCCCCTCGGCCGGCACCCCCCTCCTATCTTGAGGAGATAGGGATGCGGAGAGAGCACTTCTTTTTGCTCCTCTCCGGGCCAAGTTCGAGTGTCCTCTGCCCTGACCCCGACCGGAAGTCCCGCCCACCGGATAACCGGAAGTGGGCGGAGCTATGGCCGGGACCAAGACAGAGGCCCTTGCCGTTTCGGCGGCACTAGTAGGTAACGGGTTCCTTAGTTGATGCCCCATCGCCATGCTGGAAGCCAGGGGAAGTGGGCCGGAGGGGGCCTCCACGAGCGGTAGTGTGGCGGTAGGCTCCGGCGCCACCTGTGGGGCAGACCCGCGTGTGGGACCACCGCCACAGGCGAGCACTGCATGAGGGCCCTCTGTGGATGGCAATCTGCCATCCAAAGTGCCCCGGAGCGGTGTGACATGGGGCAAGGAGGCTCCGGGACCCATTGCAGACCAACAAACCGAAACAGGCCCAAGGCCAGATGTAGGCCCAGGGCCTGCAAAAACCGGGCCTAACACTGCAGACAGGATTTGAACCAGCGACCACACGGCTGCTAGCTGTCCCTGCTGCAGAGCCCCTAAACTTACTGGGGATTGCAGAAATGAAGGAGGCCCAGTACCTAAACCAGTGAGGCCTACTATTCCGGTCCCAGAGGCGTCCTGAACTAGGCCCGGGGTTAGGCCCCATTAAAATCGGAACCCCCTCTCCCACCACAGAACCACATGCATCCTGTGGGCCCCTAGACCCTGCTGGGGCCTCTGCTGGGTGTTCCAATCCCCCCTAGTATCACTAATGGGTGGATGGGATTGAAGGGAACGATGGCTTAGCCTCAGTGAGG
The DNA here is from genome assembly GCF_027579735.1 of Bombina bombina. Classification (NCBI taxonomy): domain Eukaryota; kingdom Metazoa; phylum Chordata; class Amphibia; order Anura; family Bombinatoridae; genus Bombina; species Bombina bombina. The sequence goes on from NC_069503.1 coordinate 937,599,907, forward strand.
GCCCCTGGGCCCTAGGAGAAGGGGGTACAATTTCAAGGTCACTTATCTCTTTCTCCCCAGGTGTTCTGCGTCCTGGCGATGAAGCCTCATCCCTGAACCGCAGTGAAGGAAGAGAAGATATGTGAGACCTATCCATGTTGAAGCAATGAAAATCTCTCAGCTACGTGAAGATCAGTGATGTTCCTGAACAGAAAGAGGGCCTCAAACTCCCAGAATCCCCTTCTTAACTGTGAGTAGAGACCCCTCCCTTAGATCTGCAACATTGTTGCAAATCTATTACTCAGCTCCACACACACTCCTCCTCCCTGAAACCTTAACCCTTAAGGCGTTCCAGGCTAATCTGGAGCCCTGCACTTTCATTTTGTATTCAAGTATTTTGCAAATAAGTACCTAATTACTAATTAAAACTATACACATATATATATATATATAAAAAGTACTATAATATCCCTTTGACTGAATTCATTACAATTATTGGTTTATACAAAAACCCAAAAAATTATATGACAAAAACCAAAACGGAGCAGTTACATCTATGTTTACATCCAATTAAAGGGACATGAAACCCCAAATTATTTTTTTTTTCATGATTCAGATAGAGAATACAATTTTAAACAACTTTCCAATTTACTTCTATTATTTAATTTGCTTTCTTCTCTTGCTAACCTTTGCTGAAAGGTTCATCTAGGCAAGCTCAGGAGCAGCAGAGAACCTAGATTCTAGCTGTTGATGGGTGGCTGAATATATATGATTGTGATTGGCTCATGAGCTAAGTTAGAAACCATTAGTTCCTCAACAAATTATACCAAGAGAATGAAACAAATTAGATAATAGAAGTAAATTAGAAAATTGTTTAAAATTGTATTTTCTATCTGAATCATGAGAGAAAAAAATGTGGGTTTCATGTCCCTTTATTTAATTTCTGTTACTTTAGCATTTTCAATAACTGCAGCTGTTATAGAAAAGAATAACTAAAAACAAAAATTCATACTGCTAATCAAAAAAGTAAACAGAAAATGAAAAGAACAACATTTCCTTCTTTGTAGTAAAATTAGGCAAAAGAAAAAAAAAACATTTACCGCATCAGAATATAAACTTAGATTAATTTTGGAGAGATTGTTGATTTAAGAACGAATAAACAAAAGTTAAAAAGGACCAAAGACAGAAGTTTATACAATTCACAAACAGTGTTATCTGCTTTGTAGATGTATTTACCAAACATCATATGCCTGGATTTTTTTTATAATTATTTCTTGTTTAATGACTTTTCAGCTAATTTTATGTGATTCAGCCCTAACACTGTTTATATTATATTTTCTTACAATCTATTCATGTTACAAAAACATATACTAGAGATACTCATTCACTAATATTTTTTTATACTAATTATTTATACTCGTACAAAAAAATCTTTGTGTACTATAAGCTGTCAAGTAATCTTTAAAGGGATATGAAATCCAAAATGTTTCTTTCATGATTCAGATAGAGCATGTGATTATAAACAACTTTCTAAGTTACATCTATTATAACTTTTTCTTTGTTCTCTTGGTATCTTTTTTTGAGAAGCAGGGATGTATGCTTAGGAGCCGGGCTATTTCTGGAGCACTATATGGCAACAGTTATGCAAGAATCTTATCCATTAGCAAGAGCACTAGATGGCAACACTATTTGTTGATCTGTGCAGATCAAGATAAATTCAGAAGACTATCAAGGCATTCTGGAGCGAAACATACTGCCCAGTGTCAGAAAGCTGTGTCTCAGTTGCAGGTCATGGGTCCATCAGCAGGATAATGACCCAAAATATACCTAAGAAATCCACCCAAGAAGGCATGTGAAAAAAACACACTATTATGAAGTGCCTTCTGTGAGTTCAGAACATCTGTGGAAACGCACCCATCAAACCTTTTTCAAGATCCTTGAAAAAGCCATGCTGTGATTGGTGAAACGTACGTTGGAGTAGTGACGTCACAAAAGGGGCAGAGCCTTGTTCCTTACCAGACTAACAGAGCATTCATTGGAGATTGTGATACACTCAGTCTTTTGCTTGTAGTAGTCTATGATTGGGACAGTCTCGTTATATGCATTGTGACTTGTTTTTAATAAATTTGTTATACTTTTTAACCACTTCTGACTCATCCTTTGGAGCTTGAACATCCTGCTTTGCCTTGCCTCCTATTAGGAGCTTCCTGTGCCTATATATCTAGAGCTTGATTTTGAAGCTCTAGACAATGTGAGTACCTTTTCTAGGTTCTGCTGTAAATTTCACTTAACCACAGAACTTCACTATATGTGTTTCTCTTTTTTTTCCCTGAGGTTCACCTGCTGAGCATTACCACAGTGATAACCTGGGACTTTTATCCTTTTTTGTGCACCATCACATTTGTTTTTGTATTTTATTATTTCTTATATTGTGATTTAAGCAAGTTAAAATATATATTTTTTTGATCATATATATATATATATATATATATAAATCAGTGACGTGCAGTCACTAGAGGCAGGTAAGGCAGTGCTTCACCTCTCATATGGGCAAAAATATATATATTTTTATGGGCTTTAAAAAAATAAAATAAAAAAATTGCAATTTTTTTCCCCAGCATTTTTTTTCTTCACAGATACATGTTGTGCAATGGAGAGGCACAAGCAGGTCTGCCCACCATTACACAACATGCTGCGCCATCTACTGGATGACAGTGGTTAAGATCATTGGATGGCCCATTAACTGCTTATTTGAGGCAGTCCTATTTGGGCTGACCCAATCCAGTGAGAGGCATTAGTAAGTGGAACTTAGGGTTGGGGCTGGATGTTAAATCATATAAAACAAAACAAAAACGGAAAAAAACTACTTTCATTTATTTTGTTGCTGTGCTGTGAAGCTGCCAGCTTTTGCTAAAGTGAAAAAGAGAGTTCTGTACTTCCCCTCTAAGTGCAGTGGAATGTGCCACTGTCACTTCCTTAATACAGACAGAGGCAGAGCAGGAAGAGATTCAGTCAATAAGCAATGTTTAAGACACATCTTTGAAGTAAGTTCTACAGCCTTAGATTTCACTGAAAGGGATTCTGTTAGTGAAAATTATAATTTAATGAATGTGGTTTAGTGTTTTTTTACTCTTTTACAGCAGGGTCGTTTTTGTATTTTGTTTCCTCAACCTTTACACCCACTAACTTAACAGCTTGCCTTCACTTTCTGAACTCTCTGTAGCTCTGCTGTTTTATTACTTAAAAATGCAGTGGTCTCTCTCCCTCCCCCCTTGTGTGTGTGTGTGTCTCTCTCTCTCTCTATCTATCTATCTATCTATATCTATCTATCCATCTCTCTCCTTATGTGTTGTTCTCCCCATGGTCTCTCTGTCTCTCTTCCTCCCCCTCTGACTCTCTCATCCCTTATGTGTCTCTCTAACCCTCTGTGTTTGATTGTGTCTCTCTCTCTTTCTCTAACCCTCTGTGTGTGATTGTGTGTCTCTCTCTCTCTCTCTAACTCTCTGTGCGTGTCTCTTTCTCTCTCTTTCTCTCTCTCTCTAACCCTCTGTGTATCTCTCTCTCTCTCTCTTTCTCTCTCTAACCCTCTGTGTGTGTCTCTCTCTCTTTCTCTCTCTCTCTCTCTCTCTCTCTCTAACCCTCTGTGTGTCTCTCTCTTTCTCTTTCTCTCTCTCTCTCTAACCCTCTGTGTGTGTGTCTCTCTCTCTCTTTTTCTCTCTCTCTCTTTAACCCTCTGTCTCTCTCTCTCTCTCTCTCTCTCTCTCTCTAACCCTCTGTATGTCTCTCTTTCTCTCTCTCTAACCCTCTGCGTGTCTCTCTCTCTCTCTCTCTCTAACCCTCTGTGTGTGTCTTTCTCTTTCTCTCTCTTTCTCTCTCTAACCCTCTGTGTATGTGTTTCTGTCTACCTTTTATTTATTTAATTAATGAATTGGTAGTGCCATCTGATGGTGTGGCTTTATTTAAAGGGGTGGGGTCAAGCGCCCCACCATCTTTAAATTTCACCAGCCGCCACTGGATCAAGACATTTTTATATTTACTGAATAATGAAAGAATCTATAAGCATAATTTGCAGCATTAAAGTAAAAAGTATGTTTTAAACATATTTTAATGGGCATGGATTTCTAGATCTCATAATCAGAGCAAGCATTTTGTTATCTGGCAAGTGTTTCTGTTACAATCCTTTAGACTAAAATCAGATGTTTACTAAGTTGACCAGTTTTCCAAGACACCATTTAAAGGGACATGAAACCCATATGTTTTCTTTCATGATTTAGAAAGAACATGCAATTTAAATAACTTTCCAATTTACATCTAATATCTAATTGTCTTCATTCTTTTGATATCCTTTGTTGAAAATCATATCTAAATATGCTCAGTAGCTGCTGATTGGTGGCTGCACATAGATACCTCATGTGATTGGCTCACCCATGTGCATTGCTATTTCTTCAACAAAGGATATCTAAAGAATGAAGGCATATCCAAGCCACTGCCTCACCAGCCTCTGACGTCACTGCACGTCACTGATATAAATTATATATATAGAGAGAGAGACAGATGTTGTAAGGAGTTTTACTTCCTTAATGTAAAGTTTAAAGTGCTGTGCTTTTTGATCACTGTGGGTACTGATAACAGCTAAAGTAAAACACTGATTGGATAGATTGTGCATACTGCACATGTTCTGTAATGCCCCTATATGGTGATTCACTGTGCACATCAGTCTAATTTCATGGGAAATAAACTGTTTGCGTGGCACTGCACCTGCACCAGCTCTGATTCCCCCACAAATGGCATCCTACCCCCACAGACCTGTCCACCACTAGAAGATTGGAGAAAACAAAGTATTTATGAAAGATTGAATTTTAAAGGGATCACTATTGTATATCTATAGCAAATGGGAGGCTTTCTAAATCTAGCAGAGTTCTTTGAATTATATTGTAAATGTATACCCCTATCATTGTACCCAGCGCTACGGAATTTGGCTGCGCTATACAAATAAATGATAATAATACTAATAGTAATAATAATAATAATAATAATATTTAGGTTTTCTTTCTGGATGATGAGTGATTTTTTTGTGAATATCTCATTTAGACCTGAACTTTGAGAAGCATTGTATGATATTAATGGCCTTATATTTATATATATTGTAACAAGCATGGTATATATAATCAATAAACCTAAAAACTATCTGCATATAACAAATGTTTTACTACTATTTAAACTGTCATTCTTTTAACTATTGTTTTGCAGTTAATGGCTAGTATGTGAAAAAAAAACTCTTAAAGGGTCATGAAACCCTAACATTTTCTTTCATGATTCAGATAGAGCATACCATTTTAAATAACTGTCCAATTTACTTTATTTATCTAATTTGATTTGTTTTCTTAATATCTTGTTTAAAATGCACACCCAGCAGTGCATTGCTGCTCCTTCAACAAAGGCTACCAAGAGAATGAAGCAGTTATGATAATAGAAGTAAACTGGATAGTTGTTTAAAAATGCATGCTCTATTTGAAAAATGTGGGTTTAATGTCCCTTTAAATATTCTTTATCTTACCTTTTCTATTGTTGATAATTAAAAGTTAGCTGCTACACAGATCAAACAATCATTGTATCAAATGTATCAATGTAGCAAGGTCAGGCCTCTGACTTCAACTGCTCATGGGACTTCGAAAAATCATAGTCTACAGAGTTAATTTACAGGGAAGGGAGGCAAAATATATAATGAAGACACATTGCAAAGTGTTTTTACTTCACATAATTAGACATTTTATAGGGAATTCAATCTGTTTCGTGTGTCTTTAAAGTGAAGCTCTTACATTCCAAGTATAAGGGTATTAAGTGTACCTTAAAGGGACAGTAAACACCTTGGAATATATTTCTGCAGTTGTGCAATAAATGAACATATTAGGTGAGTGTGATTTTTTATTTTTTAATGCGTTACATCCTAGTTTGCTGCAATTTTTTCAATGACCAAACTCCACCCACACATTGCCTTATTTGGAGCAGTCAATCTAGACTTTTTCTGGAGAAGACACAGCTGCCACTGCCATTATGTAAGGGAAAATGCTTTGTTTTGTCGTTCTACTTCTTATAATCTCTGCTGGACTATTTTTCAGACTTAAATTACAGGTGGAAAAAGGGACAATTAATTAAGTATTGGAAAATTACTCTAGTATATTGCAGAGCTTTTGTAATATGTATAATTAAACAATTTATATTACTTAGTATTTGCTGAACACTCAGTAAGAAGATTATAGTTTGTATGCTGTAATGTTAGGACATAAAGGCCCAGATTACGAGTTTTGCGTTAGAGGCTATGCGGTACTAATGAGCAGTTTTCCCTCACCGCTCACTTACCTACAGCACTGGTATTACGAGTTTTCAGAAACCCGTCGTTAAAAGACAAGAAGTGAGCGTTGAGCAAAATTTTGCTCATTACTGCACTCCAATACCAGCGCTGCTTAAGTCAGCGGTGAGCTGGTCGTACGTGCTCGTGCACGATTTCGCCATAGGAATCAATGGGGAGAGCCAGCTGAAAAAAAGTCTAACACCTGCAAAAAAGCAGAGTAAAACTCCTTAACGCAGCCCCATTGATTCCTATGGGGAAATAAAATTTATGTTTACACCTAACACCCTAACATGAACCCCGAGTCTAAACACCCCTAATCTTACACTTATTAACCCCTAATCTGCCACCGCTGACATCGCCGACACCTACATTATAATTATTAACCCCTAATCTGCCGCTCTGGACATCGCCGACACCTACATTATATTTATAAACTCCTAATCTGCCGCCCCAATGTCACTGCCACCAACCTACACTTATTAACCCCTAATCTGCCGCCCCCACTATAATAAACATATTAACCCCTAAACCGCCGCACTGCCACCTCGCAAACATTATTTACATATTATTAACCCCTAATCTGCCGGCCCTAACATCGGCGCCACCTACCTACATTTATTAACCCCTAATCTGCTGCCCCCAACGTCGCCGCCACTATATTAAAGTTATTAACCCCTAAACCTAAGTCTAACCCTAACACCCCCTAACTTAAATATAATTTAAATAAATATTCCTATCATTAACTAAGTTATTCCTATTTAAAACTAAATACTTACCTATAAAATAAACCCTAAGCTAGCTACAATATAACTAATAGTTACATTGTAGCTATTTTAGGATTTATTTTTTATTTTACAGGCAAGTTTGTATTTATTTTAACTAGGTAGAATAGTTTTTAAATAGTTATTAACTATTTAATAACTACCTAGTTAAAATAAAACCTAAGTTACACTAACACCTAACACTACACTATAATTAAATTAAATAAATTAACTAAATGAAATAAAATTACCTATCCTACATTAAATTAAATTAGCTAAAGTACAAAAAAAAAACACTAAATTGCAGAAAATAATAAAAAATTACAGAAATTTAAACTAATTACACCTAATCTAATAGCCCTATTAAAATAAAAAAAGCCCCCCAAAATAAAAAAAACCCTAGCCTAAACTAAACTACCAATAGCCCTTAAAATGGCATTTTGCGGGGCATTGCCCCAAAATAATCAGCTCTTTTACCTGTAAAAAAAATACAAACAACCCCCCCCAACAGTAAAACCCACCACCCACACAACCAATCCCCCAAATAAAATACTACCTAAAAAAAACTAAGCTCCCCATTGCCCTGAAAAGGGCATTTGGATGGGCATTGCCCTTAAAAGGGCAGTTAGCTCTTTTGCTGCTCAAACCCTAATCTAAAAAATAAAACCCACCCAATACACCCTTAAAAAAACCTAACACTAACCCTCTGAAGATCGACTTACCGGGAGACGTCTTTATCCAAGCCGGGCGAAGTGGTCGTCCAGATGGGCAGAAGTCTTCATCCAAGCCGGGCAGAAGTGGTCCTCCAGACTGGCAGAAGTCTTCATCCAGACGGCATCTTCTATCTTCATCCATCCGGCGTGGAGCGGGTCCATCTTCAAGTCATCCGACGCAGAGCATCCTCTTCATCCGACGACTAAAACAGAATGAAGGTACCTTTAAGTGACGTCATCAAAGATGGCGTCCCTTAGATTCCGATTGGCTGATAGAATTCTATCAGCCAATCGGAATTAAAGAAGAAAAAATCCTATTAGCTGATGCAATCAGCCAATAGGATTAAAGTTCAATCCTATTGGTTGATCCAATCAGCCAATAGGATTGAGCTTCAATCCTATTGGCTGATTGCATCAGACAATAGGATTTTGTCTACCTTAATTCCGATTGGCTGATAGAATTCTATCAGCCAATTGGAATCTAAGGGACGCCATCTTAGATGACGTCACTTAAAGGTACATTCCTTCTGTTTTAGTTGAGTTCTGATCCTTTAATCACGAGTAGCATATGTGTATATGCCACTGAAACATTAACAACTTTTACCAAAACCCTTTTTTTTAATGGAAGTATATTGCAAACAATGTTTTCTATTTAAAACTGAAATGCATTCATGAGCATTTCAGTTTTGATCTGTCTATCCCTTTAAATACTATAAATAGGAGGATGTTTACAATGGAACATGTGGGGCTCCTTTATATCTTCATCTGTTTGTTGGTCTTAGTAGTACTATAAGCATGCTATATAAGATCAGATGCCATTATCACAAGTATGTGTTTTAGTCAACATTCTCTTGAAAAAAATACGTTTTTTTCACTTTGGGTCCCCAAGGAATCAGTCATTTGCTGTGCATCAATAGTTAGTTCTGCTACTTAAAGCCCATCCTTCACCTTACACCATATAAAATAAATTATCTTCATATCCTAACATTGTCCATCTGACAAAATATATATGAATTGCCAAGCACAGTCTGTAACATACATTTTCCATTAAAAGTTTTAACTCCACAATAACCCTGTCTTCTGTCTCCTTTAGCATTCTTAAATCATATTCTCCCTCCCTTGCTACTCATGGGGCAAAGTTATGATCACTTTGTCTGTCAAGAGTAATCACAGTCATAATACAAGGTAGAGACTATTATCTATAATTTATTATTTAAAGAAGTAATATACCAGATGTTCCTGGAACCAATGGTTAATATATTTTAACCACTCAATCACAGCCATTCACCCATAAGAGGCATTTAATTTAAATGAGAATTCTGGCATGACTTCATTCACTCTTTAAGGAGCAATACCACTTAGCAATGTATATTGAATCTGTAATAAAGTTAAAAAAAAAAATACTCAGCTTTTTCTACTCTAATCGTTTCATAATTTAACATGATCCTTGCAGCTCTATAGAAGTACAAAGGTCTGACTGCAAAAAAAATTGTAACCACAAGCTAAAAATGTCATAAATCTTACAGAAACTCACAAAGGATTTGAGATTTCTTCAGCATGTCCAAGACAGTTTCTCAGGTCTGTTCCACTTAAATCGCAAAATGTTTATAAGACATCAACTACAGATATTCATACATGAAAATTAACATGTTACTGTCATATTTTAGTTTCTAAATGTCCACTCAACAATTCACTTTTCTACAGAATTTTTTGAAATTCTTATAAATCTGACTCAATAACTGATTGGGTACAGAACTGTAATTCTGTAACTGATGAATAATAATAATGAAAACATAATTGCTTTTAGATAACCAAACCCGGAAACTAGTTTTAAGAAACAACAGAATAGATTCAAACCCAGACGTTATTTAGAGCAGATAGCCATTTTATGGGCTTGGAAACAGCCATTAATTCAGCATAACATTCTTTTTTACTCAGTACATCACAAAACTTGTATATTCCTAGACAATATAAAAGCAATATTATTTGAACATTAGTATTTTGGATTTGTTTTCATTATCTACATTTTAGAAACACAATATGCTAAATGAGTGCGCACACTTATACATTAAATAGGGTTCATGAGTATTTATATACCCTATATTCCTGCTAGGGGCATCCATTACATATGCGGCGCCGACGATGACGTTTTTTGCGCGGGTTTGGTATCCTATATACAGCGCCGCATAAAAATGCGGCAAGTATATTTCACTCGTCGCCCTCACTTTTTACTCCCATAGGCTAACATGGGACCGTGTCGTAAATCGGTATCCAATATCCAGCGCAAGGACTTACGTGGCGAAAATGGAGAAATCTTACTCCATTTTTACCTCGCCATAAAAGGCAGCAATAGCAAGCCTTGCGTTGAGTATGGGAGCACCGTAACTCCTGAAAATACCTGCAAAAATAAACTAACACCTAACACATGCGCACCGTCTATCTACCTGTTAACCGCAATCCCCCACCGCAATAACTAATAAAGTGTATTAACCCCTATATCCGCCATCAAACCCACACCGCAAGTAATAACTAAATTATTGACCCCTAAATCCGCCAACCCCAACATCGCAAACTACCTATTATTGACCCCTAAATCCACCATTAAACCACAAAACAATAAACCTATTAAAGTATTAACCCCTAAACCGCCAAAGCCCACAAAGCAATCAACCTATTAAAGTATTAACCCCTGAACCGCCAAAGTCCACAACACAATAAACCTATTAAAGTATTAACCCCTAAACCGCCAAAGCCCACAACGCAATAAATCTAACCCCTAACCTAACACCCCCTAAGCTAACACCCCCTACCTAAATGAACCCAAATTACCTAATTTACAAAATACTAAAGTTACTATTAAATTAAAAAAACCTAACACTACTTTAAAAATACAAATAAACTAAGTATAACTTAAAGGGACAGTCTAATCAAAATTCTGGCTACAATTACAGAAAATAAAAAAATCTAAGATTACAGAAAATAATAAAGAAAATTACCAAATTTTAAAAAAATTATACCTAATCCCTATGGCCTAGATTTGGAGTTCGGCGGTAAAAGGGCTGTTAACGCTCTGCGGGTTTTTTTCTGGCCGCACCATAAATTTAACTCTGGTATCGAGAGTTCAAACAAATGCTGCGTTAGGCTCCAAAAAAGGAGCGTAGAGCATATTTACCGCAAATGCAACTCTCGATACCAGAGTTGCTTACGGACGCGGCCGGCATCAAAAACGTGCTCGTGCACGATTCTCCCATAGGAAACAATGGGGCAGTTTGAGCTGAAAAAAAACCTAACACCTGCAAAAAAGCAGCGTTCAGCTCTTAACGCAGCCCCATTGTTTCCTATGGGGAAACACTTCCTACGTCTGCACCTAACACTCTAACATGTACCCCGAGTCTAAACACCCCTAACCTTACACTTATTAACCCCTAATCTGCCGCCCCCGCTATCGCTGACCCCTGCATTACACTTTTAACCCCTAATCTGCCGCTCCGTAAACCACGGCCACCTACGTTATCCCTATGTACCCCTAATCTGCTGCCCTAACATCGCCGACCCCTATGTTATATTTATTAACCCCTAATCTGCCCCCCACAACGTCGCCGACACCTGCCTACACTTATTAACCCCTAATCTGCCGAGCGGACCTGAGCGCTACTATAATAAAGTTATTAACCCCTAATCCGCCTCACTAACCCTATCATAAATAGTATTAACCCCTAATCTGCCCTCCCTAACATCGCCGACACCTAACTTCAATTATTAACCCCTAATCTGCCGACCGGAGCTCACCGCTATTCTAATAAATGTATTAACCCCTAAAGCTAAGTCTAACCCTAACACTAACACCCCCCTAAGTTAAATATAATTTTTATCTAACGAAATAAATTAACTCTTATTAAATAAATAATTCCTATTTAAAGCTAAATACTTACCTGTAAAATACATCCTAATATAGCTACAATATAAATTATAATTATATTATAGCTATTTTAGGATTAATATTTATTTTACAGGCAACTTTGTAATTATTTTAACCAGGTACAATAGCTATTAAATAGTTAAGAACTATTTAATAGTTACCTAGTTAAAATAATAACAAATTTACCTGTAAAATAAATCCTAACCTAAGATATAATTAAACCTAACACTACCCTATCAATAAAATAATTAAATAAACTACCTACAATTACCTACAATTAACCTAACACTACACTATCAATAAATTAATTAAACACAATTGCTACAAATAACTACAATTACATAAACTAGCTAAAGTACAAAAAATAAAAAAGAACTAAGTTACAGAAAATAATAAAATATTTACAAACATAAGAAAAATATTACAACAATTTTAAACTAATTACACCTACTCTAAGCCCCCTAATAAAATAACAAAGCCCCCCAAAATAAAAAATTCCCTACCCTATTCTAAAATACAAATATTACAAGCTCTTTTACCTTACCAGCCCTGAACAGGGCCCTTTGCGGGGCATGCCCCAAGAATTTCAGCTCTTTTGCCTGTAAAAAAAAACATACAATACCCCCCCCCCAACATTACAACCCACCACCCACATACCCCTAATCTAACCCAAACCCCCCTTAAATAAACCTAACACTACCCCCCTGATGATCTTCCTACCTTGTCTTCACCATGCCAGGTTCACCGATCCGTCCTGGCTCCAAGATCTTCATCCAACCCAAGCGGGGGCTAGACATCCACTGAAGAAGTCCAGAAGAGGGTCCAAAGTCTTCCTCCTATCCGGCAAGAAGAGGACATCCGGACCGGCAAACATCTTCTCCAAGCGGCATCTTCTATCTTCTTCCATCCGATGACGACCGGCTCCATCTTGAAGACCTGCAGCGCGGATCCATCCTCTTCTTCCGACGACTAGACGACGAATGACGGTTCCTTTAAGGGACGTCATCCAAGATGGCGTCCCTCGAATTCCGATTGGCTGATAGGATTCTATCAGCCAATCGGAATTAAGGTAGGAATTTTCTGATTGGCTGATGGAATCAGCCAATCAGAATATAGTTCAATCCGATTGGCTGATCCAATCAGCCAATCAGATTGAGCTCGCATTCTATTGGCTGATCGGAACAGCCAATAGAATGCGAGCTCAATCTGATTGGCTGATTGGATCAGCCAATCGGATTGAACTATATTCTGATTGGCTGATTCCATCAGCCAATCAGAAAATTCCTACCTTAATTCCGATTGGCTGATAGAATCCTATCAGCCAATCGGAATTCGAGGGACGCCATCTTGGATGACGTCCCTTAAAGGAACCGTCATTCGTCGTCTAGTCGTCGGAAGAAGAGGATGGATCCGCGCTGGAGGTCTTCAAGATGGAGCCGGTCGTCATCGGATGGAAGAAGATAGAAGATGCCGCTTGGAGAAGATGTTTGCCGGTCCGGATGTCCTCTTCTTGCCGGATAGGAGGAAGACTTTGGACCCTCTTCTGGACTTCTTCAGTGGATGTCTAGCCCCCGCTTGGGTTGGATGAAGATCTTGGAGCCAGGACGGATCGGTGAACCTGGCATGGTGAAGACAAGGTAGGAAGATCATCAGGGGGGTAGTGTTAGGTTTATTTAAGGGGGGTTTGGGTTAGATTAGGGGTATGTGGGTGGTGGGTTGTAATGTTGGGGGGGGGGGTATTGTATGTTTTTTTTTACAGGCAAAAGAGCTGAAATTCTTGGGGCATGCCCCGCAAAGGGCCCTGTTCAGGGCTGGTAAGGTAAAAGAGCTTGTAATATTTGTATTTTAGAATAGGGTAGGGAATTTTTTATTTTGGGGGGCTTTGTTATTTTATTAGGGGGCTTAGAGTAGGTGTAATTAGTTTAAAATTGTTGTAATATTTTTCTTATGTTTGTAAATATTTTATTATTTTCTGTAACTTAGTTCTTTTTTATTTTTTGTACTTTAGCTAGTTTATGTAATTGTAGTTATTTGTAGCAATTGTATTTAATTTATTTATTGATAGTGTAGTGTTAGGTTAATTGTAGGTAATTGTAGGTAGTTTATTTAATTATTTTATTGATAGGGTAGTGTTAGGTTTAATTATATCTTAGGTTAGGATTTATTTTACAGGTAAATTTGTTATTATTTTAACTAGGTAACTATTAAATAGTTCTTAACTATTTAATAGCTATTGTACCTGGTTAAAATAATTACAAAGTTGCCTGTAAAATAAATATTAATCCTAAAATAGCTATAATATAATTATAATTTATATTGTAGCTATATTAGGATGTATTTTACAGGTAAGTATTTAGCTTTAAATAGGAATTATTTATTTAATAAGAGTTAATTTATTTCGTTAGATAAAAATTATATTTAACTTAGGGGGGTGTTAGTGTTAGGGTTAGACTTAGCTTTAGGGGTTAATACATTTATTAGAATAGCGGTGAGCTCCGGTCGGCAGATTAGGGGTTAATAATTGAAGGTAGGTGTCGGCGATGTTAGGGAGGGCAGATTAGGGGTTAATACTATTTATGATAGGGTTAGTGAGGCGGATTAGGGGTTAATAACTTTATTATAGTAGCGCTCAGGTCCGCTCGGCAGATTAGGGGTTAATAAGTGTAGGTAGGTGTCGGCGACGTTGAGGGGGGCAGATTAGGGGTTAATAAATATAACATAGGGGTCGGCGATGTTAGGGGTAGCAGATTAGGGGTACATAGGGATAACGTAGGTGGCGGCGATTTGCGGTCGGAAGATTAGGGGTTAATTATTTTAAGTAGCTTGCGGCGACGTTGTGGGGGGCAAGTTAGGGGTTAATAGATATAATACAGGGGTCGGCGGTGTTAGGGGCAGCAGATTAGGGGTACATAAGTATAACGTAGGTGGCGGTCGGCAGATTAGGGGTTAAAAATTTTAATCGAGTGGCGGCGATGTGGGGGGACCTCGGTTTAGGGGTACATAGGTAGTTTATGGGTGTTAGTGTACTTTAGGGTACAGTAGTTAAGAGCTTTATAAACCGGCGTTAGCCAGAAAGCTCTTAACTCCTGCTATTTTCAGGCGGCTGGAATCTTGTCGTTAGAGCTCTAACGCTCACTGCAGAAACGACTCTAAATACCGGCGTTAGGAAGATCCCATTGAAAAGATAGGCTACGCAAATGGCGTAGGGGGATCTGCGGTATGGAAAAGTCGCGGCTGAAAAGTGAGCGTTAGACCCTTTAATCACTGACTCCAAATACCAGCGGGCGCCCAAAACCAGCGTTAGGAGCCTCTAACGCTGGTTTTGACGGCTACCGCCGAACTCTAAATCTAGGCCTATGAAAATAAAAAAGCCCCCGAAAATAAAAACGCCCCCTAATCTAATAAACTACCAGTAGCCCTTAAAAGGGCTTTTTGCAGGGCATTGCCCCAAGATAATCAGTTCTTTTTCAAGAAAATACACAACCCCCCCGAACAGTAAAACCCCCCACCCACCAAACCACCCCAAATAAAATAACCTAACAATAAATACCTTAAAATAGCCAATAGAATTTCAGTAGCTCTTATCCTATTGGCTGATTTGAACAGCCAATAGGATTTCCGTAGCTCTCATCCTATTGGCTGATTTGAATTTGAAGGCTCAAATCAGCCAATAGGAATTCAAGGGACGCCATTTTTAATTGCGTACCTTGAATTCCTATTCAGTGTACGTCGGAGATCGTATGAAGAGGATTCTCCACGCTCCATGCCTCCATGGTCGCCGGCTCTTCAGTTCTAGGCTCGCCGGTCTTCAGTTCCAGGGTCACCAGTCTTCAGCTCCACTGTCATCAGTCTTCAGCTCCGCCCTCCGCTCCGTGCCGGCTGGTTCCTGGAAGAAGAAAGAAGAGGTCGCCGCTTCGAAGAAGACTTTCCTGCCTGGAACAGGACCTTCTCCGCCAGACTTCCGGACAGGTGAGGACCACTTGGGGGTTAGACTTAGGGTGTTTTAAGGGATTTTTTTAGTTTTTTATTTTATTTAGATAGGGTGGGCAGTAAAAGAGCTGAATGCCCTTTTAACGGCAATGCCCAACAAATGCCCTTTTCATGGCAATTGGTAGTTTAGGGTTTTTAGTGTTAGGTTATTTTAATTGGGAGGGTTTGGTGGGTGGGGGGTTTTACTGTTGGGGGTGTATTTTCTTGAAAAAGAGCTGAATATCTTGGGGCAATGCCCTGCAAAGAACCATTTTAAGGGCTACTGGTAGTTTATTAGATTAGGAGGTGTTTTTATTTTGGGGGGGCTTTTTTATTTTCTAACGGCTAGATTTAGAGTTTGGCGGCCAAAGGGGTGCGTTAGCTACGCGTACTTTTTTTCCCCTGCACCTTTTAAATACCGCTGGTATTTAAAGTTCACAGAATGGCTGGGTTTTCAGTGCGTTAGGCTCCAAAAAGGGAGCGTAGAGCATAATTTAACGCCACTGCAACTCTTGATACCAGCGGTGCTTACGGACGCGGCCAGCTTCAAAAACATGCTTGTGCACGATTCCCCCATAGAAAACAATGGGGCTGTTTGAGCGGAAAAAAAAAACCTAACACCTGCAAAAAAGCCGCGTTCAGCTCCTAACGCAGCCCCATTGTTTACTATGGGGAAACACTTCCTACGTCTGCACCTAACACTCTAACATGTACCCCGAGTCTAAACACCCCTAACCTTACACTTATTAACCCCTAATCTGCCGTCCCCGCTATCGCTGACCCCTGCATATTATTTTTAACCCCTAATCTGCCGCTCCGTACACCCCCGCCACCTACATTATCCCTATGTACCCCTAATCTGCTGCCCTAACATCGCCGACCCCTATATTATATTTATTAACCCCTAATCTGCCACCCCCAACGTCGCCTCCACCTAACTACACTTATTAACCCCTAATCTGACGACCGGACCTGAGCGCTACTATAATAAATGTATTAACCCCTAATCCGCCTCACTCCGCCTCAATAACCCTATAATAAATAGTATTAACCCCTAATCTGCCCTCCCTAACATTGCCGACACCTAACTTCAAGTATTAACCCCTAATCTGCCGACAGGGCTCACCGCTACTATAATAAATTTATTAACCCCTAAAGCTAAGTCTAACTTTAACCCTAACACCCCCCTAAATTAAATATAATTTAAATCTAACGAAATAAATTAACTCTTATTAAATAAATGATTCCTATTTAAAGCTAAATACTTACCTGTAAAATAAACCCTAATATAGCTACAATATAAATTATAATTATATTGTAGCTATTTTAGGATTAATATTTATTTTACAGGCAACTTTGTAATTATTTTAACCAGGTACAATAGCTATTAAATAGTTAATAACTATTTAATAGTTACCTAGTTAAAATAATTACAAAATTACCTGTAAAATAAATCCTAACCTAAGTTACAATTAAACCTAACACTACACTATCAATAAATGAATTAAATAAAATACCTACAATTATCTACAATTAAACCTAACACTACACTATCAATAAATAAATTAAATACAATTCCTACAAATAAATACAATTAAATAAACTAACTAAAGTACAAAAAATAAAAAAGAACAAAGTTACAAAAAATAAAAAAATATTTACAAACATTAGAAAAAAATTACAACAATTTTAAACTAATTACACCTACTCTAAGCCCCCTAATAAAATAACAAAGACCCCCAAAATAAAAAAATGCCCTACCCTATTCTAAATTTAAGAAGTTCAAAGCTCTTTTACCTTACCAGCCCTGAACAGGGCCCTTTGCGGGGCATGCCCCAAAGAATTCAGCTCTTTTGCCTGTAAAAAAACGCATACAATACCCCCCCCCAACATTACAACCCACCACCCACATACCCCTAATCTAACCCAAACCCCCCTTAAATAAACCTAACACTAAGTCCCTGAAGATCTTCCTACCTTATCTTCACCATGCCAGGTTCACCGATCCGTCCTCAGAAGTCTTGATCCAAGCCTCGGAAGTGTTGATCCAAGCCCAAGCGGGGGGCTGAAGAGTGACGTCCATCCTTGGGCTGAAGTCTGGATCCAAGCGGCGGCTGAAGAAATCCATCATCGGGCTGAAGTCGGAAGTCCATCATCGGGATGAAGTCTTCTATCAAGCAGCATCTTCAATCTTCTTTCTTCCGGAGCGGAGCAGAGCCATCTTCTTCCCAGCCGATGCGGATCCATCCTCTTCTAACGACGCCTACTAGCCGAATGACGGTTCCTTTAAATGACGTCATCCAAGATGGCGTCCGTCGAATTCCGATTGGCTGATAGGATTCTATCAGCCAATCGGAATTAAGGTAGGAAAATTCTGATTGGCTGATGGAATCAGCCAATCAGATTCAAGTTCAATCCGATTGGCTGATCCGATCAGCCAATCAGATTGAGCTCGCATTCTATTGGCTGTTCCGATCAGCCAATAGAATGCAAGCTCAATCTGATTGGCTGATTTCATCAGCCAATCAGAATTTTCCTACCTTAATTCCGATTGGCTGATAGAATCCTATCAGCCAATCGGAATTCGACGGACGCCATCTTGGATGACGTCATTTAAAGGAACCGTCATTCGGCTAGTAGGCATTGTTAGAAGAGGATGGATCCGCGTCGGCTGGGAAGAAGATGGCTCCGCTCCGTAAGAAAGAAGATTGAAGATGCTGCTTGATAGAAGACTTCATCCCGATGATGGACTTCCGACTTCAGCCCGATGATGGATTTCTTCAGCCGCCGCTTGGATCCAGACTTCAGCCCGAGGATGGACGTCAGTCTTCAGCCCCCCGCTTGGGCTTGGATCAACACTTCCGAGGCTTGGATCAAGACTTCCGAGGACAGATCGGTGAACCTGGCATGGTGAAGATAAGGTAGGAAGATCTTCAGGGGCTTAGTGTTAGGTTTATTTAAGGGGGGTTTGGGTTAGATTAGGGGTATGTGGGTGGTGGGTTGTAATGTTGGGGGGGGTATTGTATGTGTTTTTTTTACAGGCAAAAGAGCTGAATTCTTTGGGGCATGCCCCGCAAAGGGCCCTTTTCAGGGCTGGTAAGGAAAAAGAGCTTTGAACTTTTTTAATTTAGAATAGGGTAGGGCATTTTTTTATTTTGGGGGGCTTTGTTATTTTATTAGGGGGCTTAGAGTAGGTGTAATTAGTTTAAAATTGTTGTAATATTTTTCTAACCCCTTAACGACCAAGGACGTACGCCACACGTCCTCAAAAAAAATACAGTTAATGACCGAGGACGTGTGGCGTACGTCCTTGGTCTGTAAAGCAGCTGGAAGCGATCCTGCTCGCTTCCAGCTGCTTTCCGGTTATTGCAGTGATGCCTCGATATCGAGGCATCCTGCAATAACCCCCCTTGGCCATCCGATGCAGAGAGAGCCACTCTGTGGCCCTCTCTGCACCGGACATCGGTGGCCGGTATCGTTGGTGGGTGGGAGCAAGTCTGGGAGGCGGGTGGGCGGCCATCGATGTGCCGAGTGGAGTGGAGGGGGCTGGATCGGGGGCGGGAGGGGCGTGAGCGCGCACGGGAGCGCGCGCGTGCATGGGGGGGCGGCGGGCGGGCGCGTGCACGGGGTGGGAGCGGGAGGGAACTGCTACACTACAGAAAACTAAACTTTCAAAAGTAAAAAAATTTAACGTTTTGAAAGCTGTAAATAATCAGCTAAGAGATCTGGAAGGGGTGGGGGGTTGATCTTGGAGGGGGGAAGCTACACTACAGAAAAGGGCATTTTTTTTAAAAAAAAAAGGCAAATTTTTTCACTAAACTGGGTACTGGCAGACAGCTGCCAGTACCCAAGATGGCGCCCATTAAGGCAGAGGGGGAGGGTTAGAGAGCTGTTTGGTGGGGGATCAGTGAGGCTGGGGGCTAAGGGGGGATCCTACACAGCAGCATATGTAAATATGCTATTAAAAAAAACACAAAAAAGCCCAAATATAGCTTTTATTTTAGTACTGGCAGAGTTTCTGCCAGTACTTAAGATGGCGGGGACAATTGTGGGGTGGGGGAGGGAAGAGAGCTGTTTGGGAGGGATCAGGGGGTCTCATGTTTCAGGTGGGAGGCTGAGCTCTACACTAAAGCTAAAATTAACCCTGCAAGCTCCCTACAAGCTACATAATTAACCCCTTCACTGCTAGCCATAATACACATGTGAAATGCAGCGGCATTTGGCGGCCTTCTAATTAATAAAAAGCAACGCCAAAGCCATATATGTTTGCTATTTCAGAACAAAGGGGATCCCAGAGAAGCATTTACAACCATTTGTGCCATAATTGCACAAGCTGTTTGTAAATGATTTCAGTGAGAAACCTAAAATTGTGAAAAATTTAACGTTTTTTTTAATTTGATCGCATTTGGCGGTGAAATGGTGGCATGAAATATACCAAAATTGGCCTAGATCAATACTTGGGGTTGTCTACTACACTACACTAAAGCTAAAATTATCCCTAAAAGCTCCCTACATGCTCCATAATTAACCTCTTCACTGCTGGGCATAATACACGTGTAGTGCGCAGTGGCATTTAGCAGCCTTCTAATTACTAAAAAGCAACGCCAAAGCCATATATGTCTGCTATTTCTGAACAAAGGGGATCCCAGAGAAGAATTTACAACCATTTAAGCCATAATTGCACAAGCTGTTTGTAAATAATTTCAGTGAGAAACCAAAAGTTTGTGAAAAAATTAGTAAAAAAGTGAACGATTTTTTGTATTTAATCGCATTTGGCGGTGAAATGGTGGCATGAAATATACCAAAATGGGCCTAGATGAATACTTTGGGATGTCTACTAAAAAAAAATATATACATGTCAATGGATATTCAGAGATTCCTGAAAGATATTAGTGTTCTAATGTAACTAGCGCTAATTTTGAAAAATAATGGTTTGGAAATAGCAAAGTGCTACTTGTATTTATGGCCCTATAACTTACAAAAAAAGCAAAGAACATGTAAACATTGGGTATTTCTAAACTCAGGACAAAATTTAGAAACTATTTAGCATGGGTGTTTTTTGGTGGTTGTAGATGTGTAACAGATTTTGGGGGTCATAGTTAGAAAAAGTGTGTTTTTTTCAATTTTTTCCTCATATTTTATAATTTTTTTTATAGTAAATTATAAGATATGATGAAAATAATGGTATCTTTAGAAAGTCCATTTAATGGCGAGAAAAACGGTATATAATATGTGTGGGTACAGTAAATGAGTAAGATGAAAATTACAGCTAAACACAAACACCACAAAAATGTAAAAATAGCCTTGGTCCCAAACGAACAGAAAATGGAAAAGTGCTGTGGTCATTAAGGGGCTAATGTTTGTAAATATTTTTTTATTTTTTGTAACTTAGTTCTTTTTTATTTTTTGTACTTTAGTTAGTTTATTTCATTGTATTTATTTGTAGATATTGTATTTAATTAATGTATTGATAGTGTAGTGTTAGGTTTAATTGTAGATAATTGTAGGTATTTTATGTAATTAATTTATTGATAGTGTAGTGTTAGATTTAATTGTAGATAATTGTAGGTATTTTATTTAATTAATTTATTGATATTGTAGTGTTAGGTTTAATTGTAACTTAGGTTAGGATTTATTTTACAGGTAATTTTGTAATTATTTTAACTATTTTAGCTATTAAATAGTTCTTAACTATTTAATAGCTATTGTACCTGGTTAAAATAAATACAAAGTTACCTGTAAAATAAATATTAATCCTAAAATAGCTATAATATAATTATAATTTATATTGTAGCTATATTAGGGTTTATTTTACAGGTAAGTATTTAGCTTTAAATAGGAATAATTTATTTAATAAGAGTTCATTTATTTCTTTAGATTTAAATTATATTTAACTTAGGGGGGTGTTAGTGTTAGGGTTAGACTTAGCTTTAGGGGTTAATCCATTTATTACAGTAGCGGCGAGATTTGGTCGGCAGATTAGGGGTTAATAATTGAAGTTAGGTGTCGGCGATGTTAGGGAGGGCAGATTAGGGGTTAATACTATTTATTATAGGGTTATTGAGGCGGGAGTGAGGCGGATTAGGGGTTAATAACTTTATTATAGTAGCGGTGCGGTCCGCTCGGCAGATTAGGGGTTAATAAGTGTAGGCAGGTGGAGGCGACGTTGAGGGGGGCAGATTAGGGGTTAATAAATATAATATAGGGGTCGGCGGTGTTAGGCGCAGCAGATTAGGGGTACATAGCTATAATGTAGGTGGCAGCGGTGTACGGAGCGGCAGATTAGGGGTTAATAATAATATGCAGGGGTCAGCGATAGCGGGGGCGGCAGATTAGGGGTTAATAAATATAATATAGGGGCCGGCGGTGTTAGGGGCAGCAGATTAGGGGTTCATAGGGATAATGTAGGTGGCAGCGGTGTGCGGTCGGCAGATTAGGGGTTAAAAAATTTTAATAGAGTGGCGGCGATGTGGGGGGACCTCAGTTTAGGGGTACATAGGTAGTTTATGGGTGTTAGTGTAAGTGTACTTTAGAGCACAGTAGTTAAGAGCTTTATAAACCGGCGTTAGCCCAGAAAGCTCTTAACTACTGTTTTTTTTCTGCGGCTGGAGTGTTGTCGTTAGATTTCTAACGCTCACTTCAGCCTCGACTCTAAATACCGGCGTTAGAAAGATCCCATTGAAAAGATAGGATACACAATTGACGTAAGGGGATCTGCGGTATGGAAAAGTCGCGGCTGGAAAGTGAGCGTTAGACCCTTTAATGACTGGCTCCAAATACCAGAGGGCGGTAAAAACCAGCGTTAGGAGCCTCTAACGCTGGTTTTGACGGCTACCGCCCAACTCTAAATCTAGGCCATAGGGATTAGGTATAATTTTTGTAAAATTTGGTAATTTTCTTGATTATTTTCTGTAATCTTAGATTTTTTTATTTTCTGTAATTGTAGCTTAAAGGGACAGTCTACTCCAGAATTTTGATTAGACTGTCCCTTTAATTTATACTTAGTTTATTTGTATTTTTAAGGTAGTGTTAAGTTTTTTTAATTTAATAGTAACTTTAGTATTTTATTAAATTAGGTAATTTGGGTTCATTTAGGGGGTGTTAGGTTAGGGGGGTTTGGTTTATTGCGCTGTGGGCTTTGGCGGTTTAGGGGTTAATACTTTAATAGGTTTATTGCATTGTGGGCTTTGGCGGTTTAGGGGTTAATACTTTAATAGGTTTCTTGCGTTGTGGGCTTTGGAGGTTTAGAGGTTAATACTTTAATAGGTTTATTGCCTTGTGGGTTAATGGCGGATTAAGGGTTTATAGTTTTAATAGGTAGTTTGCGAGGTTGGAGTTGGCGGATTTAGGGGTTAATAATTTAGTTTTTACTTGCGGTGTGGGTTTGATGGCGGATATAGGGGTTAATAGTTTAAATAGGCTTATTGCGTTGTGGGGGGTTGTCGGTCTAGGGGTTAATACATTTATTATTAGTAGTGAGAGGGGGGGATTGCGGATATAGGGGTTTTTACGTGTCAGGCTTATTTTTGGGAGGCGTGTTAGACTTTTATGGGAGATTTGTTAATTTCTTTACTTTCTTAGGCGTCGGCAGTTTCTAAAGTGC